>NC_045755.1:10105242-10106538 GCF_008692095.1 Etheostoma spectabile | reverse complement strand
AACCTGTTTATTATTTATTCATTTGATTTTGCAACTGTGTGAAACAGACGGTTTCAATAAAACTATATTTTATTTATAAATTTTTTTTATTATATTGATTCAAACACAATGAATCTACTAAGATCTCTCTCTGATCTGCCAAGAGCAAACACACACAACACAGACATATCCAAATGCTGTCACACAAAAAAAGACATCAACAAACTGTCGCGCACGCGCACACGCACACGCGCATGCGCACGCACACGCATTCACTGACGCGCACGGCTGCTCACTACGACTCACACGCACACACACACACACACACACACACACACACACACACACACACACACACACACACACACTTCCTTGGCAGGGAAATCAACTATTACAGTGTTTCTCGGTTATTACGCCTTATTCCCCCAGTGATGGATGTAACACTTTGTGGTGCTGCAAAATGTGTTTTGGAAATGTGTTTGGAATTGCTCTGTGGCAGCACTGAATGCTTTTGGAATGAGATCATAACAGGCAGAGAGACACTGTAATACCATTGTGGAGCAAGTGGCAGGGCGCCGCTTCAATGTAAGTGACTGATTGGTGCGTGCGTCTATGTTATGTGTGCGTGTGCTGTTAAAGGTGCTTTTCTTATATTTCACAGCTGCATCTGTGTGTAATATGGCGGATGGATGATTGAGCGTGGGTGTTTATGTGCGTGTCACAGAGACGATGCATGCGCATCTGCATTTATGGGACTCTGACAATTAAGTGTGCGTTTATCGGCATTGACAACTGCAATTCTGCGCTAAGTGGGAGTGTAATATGGTTAGTCATCTGCATTATGCTGTCAGCTGGAAAACCTTGCATCTCAGTCTGCAGTTAAGGAAGCAGAGATTTAAAGCTATAGCTTGGGGTTTCAGCTGCTACACAGAAGAAGATTATCAGGCCAGATTAAAGCATTTATGGGAAATCTATCAATGACAGAATATGCTTGATGATGCTAGTCTGGAAGTGTGTGGGTTTACATTTACTTTTCAACACCCCTGTCAACCTGCAGACTGATCTGAGCTCAAACATTTTTGATAATTACAACTTGATGTTTGCAAAGTTTCTGAAAAAAATCTGTAGTGTACAAGCATTAGTGATTTGAAGCCCTAAAGAGATGTGTTCACAAGGAAGCATCTACACAACTTTACAAAATATACTGTACATTCATAGCCTATCTGTGCCTTGAAGTGTAAAGCAGCACTGAAGCATATGTAAGGATCACACACACACACACACACACACACACACACACACACACACACACACACA
>NC_045755.1:10096734-10105219 GCF_008692095.1 Etheostoma spectabile | reverse complement strand
ACACACACACACACACACACACACACACACACACACACACACACACACACAGAACTTTCAGGATAGTGCTAAAATCGCAGTTATCCCTGCCCAAACTCCACAGGCCCTTCAGGATTAATCAATGAATCTCAGCCTCATCAATCGAGGACATGGACACCAGCCATGCATAGATTAGGCAGGTGTCTCACTCACACACACACCCACACCCACACACACACACTTGCCCCCCTCAGTAACACAAGCTGAACATTTAGAAAGTTGTAATCTTGCTTAGTAGAGAGCATTTACTTTGATAGCACATTTCATTAGAAACCTCCGGTTATAATTCCCCTCCTGCAGTGTCTCTCAAATCTTCTTCAGTCTCTGCTCAGCCTGAAGGAAGATTTTGTGGACCCCGATAGAACTATCACCCTGATGGATGTCAGCTAACAGATTTTGAGCTGATACACTGAAGAAAGGTACAGGGAGAGATTTTAAGCAAAGCACAAATTATTCATGATTACTGATTGCAGAAAGAGCAAAAATGATATGTCTAATCCCACATGGGATATGGTTGCAAAAAAAAACTACAAACTAAAATTCACTTGAAATGAATATTAAATTGAGCATGTTTAATTCAAATTGGCTTTGAATATTGAGGGGAAATACAGGCTAGAAAATCACTACACAGGCGGCAAGAGAGAATAAGCATCTCTAATGTTAGCACACACAGCATTAAGAGATGAGGTGACACGTGTGAGGTGTGTTTTCAAATTAATTCATCCCACACATCCTAAAGTAGGTTGAGTTTAAAGTTTAGGGAAGCCCTAAATTGATCACATTACTCAGATAATGCTGAATATTTGACTTTAAAATGGGTTTCCTGCATATTACATCACCACATGGTATGCTGTGTGTATGACGGGTGGGTGCTGGTGTTCCATGTGCTGCAACATATGACACTTTTTATTAATATCATGTGAGAAACAACGCCTGTATCCCGAGCACACACACATCAACAGACACACACACAAACAATATCCAGGGGTCACACAAACATGACATCTGGAAGGAGATGCCCTTGGCTGAGCACGATTTCAGCCGGACTGCCTACTTCGACATGTTTGTGTGTGTGCGTTTATGTATTCCCCAAAGATAACATTTTCCAGCAAAGACCACAAATATTCACTTGAAGGCAAAGGAAATCCGTTTCAGTAAAGTGCTTTCAAGAGTGGGTGCGTGCGACATCTAGACGTCACACTAGGCTGTTCACTGTAGTAAATTAGCTTAATGTGACGTCTGCATGTAATTCATAACCATTACACAGTACCATTTTACTCAACTTCAACAGATGCCATGATGACATATAAACAATCCATTTACAATAGGAAAGTACAAAATAGCACAGCTCTATCTCTGGTTAAAAACACATTTATTCAGTCCAGCTGTTCAAAGAAATAGCCCACTTCACTGGCCTTCATCAGAGTATTTCACATATTTTAGTGGACAAACATTCATAGGCGGTTTAGTATACATCTCTTTTTGATGAAGATGAAAGTGAATGAAATCTGAATCAACAAATGAAAGCTGATCAGCAGGTGAGACCAGGGCTACTTCCTGTTACAAGAAGGAATTGTTGAACTCCTGTGAACTAATTAAGGGGATTTATTTCCTAAAATACAAAAGGCAAAACAAATGTTTCAGAAGAATAAATGCATACCTGTGAGCGTCCAATGTATCCATTTTGTCTGTCTAAAGCTATCAGTATCCTCTCTACACCTATTTTACATAACCTGTTCAATTCCAAAGTAAATACAATACAATAGCCATTGATGTTTTGTGCCAAAAGACATTACTGCAGACAGTTCATTTTTGCAGAATGGTATAAACTGATTAAAATAGAAATTATAACCTTCATACTAGATGATTCATGGTAGGTAGTCATGTCATCAGTGGGATAATGTACATCAAGCAGGGCATTATTTCTTCTATTGAAGTGAAAAGATGGTTGGCTGGTAAGATATTAAGATGAAAATGGCACCAATGGATTTATGTTTAAATATTGAAAGTAGAACTGGAAGGACTGACTTCCCAATGACAAATAAGATGATGAATTAAAAACAAACATAATATAAACACTGCACCGATGTGCCTACAGTATGTGTTAAAGGAGGTAGTCCATGCACACCATGTACACAACAGCCACATTTACACACAAGGTGACCTTTTGATGTTTCGGGTAGCTGAAAAAAGATGGCCTTAGGTTTACTTAATGTTCTCTTGTTGTCCCTGTCATTGTGTGTGTGTGTGTGTGTGTTTATTAATTTAACAATGAGACATATGCAGAGGCAGATAAATTGTGTGTATGCACATTTCTAAGGTGATGATTCACATACATCCCCTACCACCAGCACCCATCAGACTGGTGTACGCCCAGTTTAATGTAGCTCAGCTCCACTGGGCACTGAGAAACATTCTGAAGCCTCCTGCAGTACACCTGCCTCCAGACATAAATATTTATGAGAATGCATCAGGAAACCGAAGATACTAATTATAATAGCGTGCCGACTCAGCAAACCTGGTTTGCATTCCCACCTGCCATCCTTATCGTGGAAATATTTTGCCTCTTTAGCTTGGAATCGGGACGAATCCTACTGCTGCTAACCATCAATATTTATGAACATATCAAAGGACCAAGGAAACTATTTATTATAATAGTGTGCAGACCATTATACTGTTGCACTGCAATACAGTAGTTTGTAGGGCTGGGCATCGTTTAAAATTAGGGCTGGGCGATATGGAGAAAATCAGATATCACAATATTCTTGACCAAATACCTCGATATCAATACAGCGGCCTTATTGTAGTGTTGACAGCTGAGGCTTTGACAAAATATCTTCACACTTAGCATTAAAATAAATAATCTGTGGGTAAAGGTAAGTAATGGAACAGCTAGAACAGTCTGACTGGTTCAGAAAATCCCACCAATTTATTGTAATGCAGCCTTTAAAACCAGAAAAAGACAACACTTAAGCCATATCCCGATATTACAATATCCAAAATCAAAGACGATGTCTAGTCTCATATCACGATATTGATAATATCAATATAATACCTAGCCCTATTTAAAATCTTTTTTTTCGATACCATGTGTTTTAAAAATCCATTTCAACATCAACACGAAACAACACTAAACTTATTTTCCACCTTATTTGTGATTTAAAACAATTATGAACTTTAAAAATTAACAAAAAGAGAAACTTTTTGGCCACAACTTGAACATATTATAAATCATGAATAAATAAAAGACATTGTGTACTTGGTGACTGCGCTGTTGTCAACATTGAACTAATGGAGAACCAACAAGTGCAAAGGAATGCACCTGAATTGCCTTGTTGCTGAAATGTGCTGCAGAAATAAAGTTGCCTTTCCTTAAAACCTCAGCCTGTCTGTCAGTCACCACCGTTGTGCCTGCTCGTCTCAGAGGAAGTGTAAAACAACAGCACCGCGACTGCTTTTGCCTCGCCATTAATATCATATCGCAGCAAACTCTGTCTGCGTAAACTTTTGAAAAACTGTAACCACACTTGAAACCACATCATGGGCATTGTCGCGATTCCCTTGACTAAAAACAACTGCAGAGCCGACGTAGTTTGCTCCTCCGTCCGCACCTCTGCGCGCGTGTGTGCCGAGCTCCGCTCTCTGTCAATATGCAGAGAGGACAGATAAGCCCGCGCTTAAGCGCTCAGAGGCTTTTGGATCCAAAATTTGGCACCGTACGATAAATCATTTTTCGATACTCATAGAATCGAAGTATTTCTTTCGGTACCATAAAAGTATCGACGTTCGGTGCCCAGCCCTAGTAGCTGAGATTTGTTCATCTCACATCATAAATATTGCTGTAAAATGGGAGTGGATTGAAAAAGCAATTGATTTTTATTATTCTAGGACCAACACATTTTAATCTCATGTGCAATTTATACAATACAAGATCGATACTTGGTGCCCGTGTGTCAATACACTATTGCGGTGGAAAATATTGTGATACTTTGCTGTACAGGTAGTTTTTTAAAGCTAGTGAACAAAAGATGAAATGTGTTTGAGGCACAGCTGGGGAGACCTCATGGAAACAGAATGGATCCGGCCTTGTATGAAAAAGCATTGTGTACTTTTTACAGGGTGAAACAGACTGCCATGTACAGCAGATGGTAAGGACGCCAACAAGAGACAACAAAGCTACTTGCAAGGTTACACAAAGGCCGAGAAAAGTTCCCACTCCTTCAGTAGGCTTCTGCAGCAATGTCATGCAATGTTTCCCCCCGCAGACACACCTGCAGATATTCCATGCTATGGACACATGTTCACCCACACAGAAAACATATGACCACACACAGAGCACATGCATATGCACACAGTCAAATGCTCTGCATCACACAGCTCATCCGCATGGCTGGGTTATTTTTAGAAAAATAACAGGGCTTGCCGTGTTTTTTCCATTCTTTCCCCAAAGTACAGAATATTTAGTTGAAGCAAAGGTCCTTCACAGAGGAAGGAGGAACAGGGGCTTGCGGGAATGCTGTGTGAAGTACATCTGAGAGACAGATGGTAAGAATGCAGGAGGAACAACGATCAAATAGGAATGAATGCCCAAAGTTGTTTACTAATCCCTAATGTGAAGTAACATATAAAATATAAAAATATAAATTAGGAACTGAGTTTTAAAGAGGTGTCCCGATCTGACTCACTTACCCACAGGAGGCACGAAAATAACATTTACATCTATATTTCAGGGACTCTCTCATGAAGCGACACAGCAACAGTAGAATAAGCTTCACTATTTACATTACAAATTTAGGAAGAACTAAAAGTGCTGAAGAAGTGCTTGGTATAAAAAAGTAAGAGGATGGTAAGAAAAAGGCACAGAAAAATGTCAGAAAAAGAAATAGCCTGCAGAATTAGAGAAATGAATCCAATAGTGCAAAAAAACAAAAACAAGTAATGAGTTAAATGAACAGGGTATAAATAGAAGCTATAATAAGTTATTTATGAAGGTGCTTTGCAAGGCAACACATACCAAGCTTGTTGTAACTGTTGTTTGGAGCCACATTTACATTTCTATCATCATCTGTGAGAATTTACAAATGCAGTACAAGGACGCTTCTTTAAAAAATAATTAGCAACGTCTCTTGGCAGCTTTGTCACAGCTTGGCTATAAATGTTTCTTGCTGTTGAGTGTTTGGGAGTGAGGCGACGTACACAGGTTTGGTGACCTAAAACATCCTCCCCACCGTCAGCCGTCAGTGCATGCCCAGAGCTGGTAGAGATACACCGTCTCTCTCAAGGACACTTCAGCGGGGCCAACACCAGCGGTAAATGATTTCAGAGCACATCAGATTTGCCACATCATAAGCGCTTATTTTCAGTCAGTTTGCCTTTTTACAGGTCAATATTAGCCGCTTGAAATGGGGTTTAGTCTGGGAAGAGACATCTCTGTCAATAACGTACTGCCGCTTCATCTCATATTAATGCCAAGATGTAAAGTTACTAAGCTTTTAAGGCAGCACTCAGGAGTACTGAATTGGTATCAAGTTTCACTTTCTTTTTTTTAAACATAAGTTCTCAGTGTGTTGCCAAATAAGAAGAGCAGTAATGATAAAAGGTCACTGCTATATTTTATTTCAAGCCAAAATAATATAGTGGATTGTCCTACTATAAATTCCTGTGAACTATGAATTTGTCTTTGCCAATATACAGTAAGACTTTATCACTCATTTTTAATGCGCAAGTATAAACTAGGTCACTGTGACATTATTTGGAATAAATATAAAATGATGACAGGCGACCTAATCTGTGATCCCTACAATAAGGATACTTTCGTATGGCTTTAAAAACATCTGATTACTGGTCAGTTGACATGTACATTTTGTTTTCCAATGACAGCATAATAAGTGAAAATAAGAAAAGTAAAGGCTGAGGTATGAGGCTTCCTTTTGGGATATTTGGTCTTGCAACACCTGCCCATTTCTAATAAAGGATGACAGCTTGCTACTTTGTGGTTTTCCTATTTGTCTCTTTGAATAATAGCAATAAGGCAGAGGAACAGATAGTGATAGGGAGTTGAAGGGCAAGGACAGAGACAGAGAGATACATAAAGAGACAGCGACAGGGGGCTGAGTGACAAAGATCTCTGCCCGCAGACTTACAGCTGGCAATCTTCAGCTTTCTACAGCTTTAGTTGCTTCATAGGAAAGAGCAGATAATAACCAGAGAAAGAGTACGCTTCAGGAAGGCTGACTGATCCCAGCGCATAAACACACTCAAACACACAAAGGCACATAGCTTGGACACATCTTTTACATTATCAAGAACATCAGTTTTCTTTTCTTATGTTAATGTCTTTCAGAAAAAAAGATCATGACTGGGGATGTAACGTGAATTGGTTAAAAATCAATTTAAATGTGTAAAGATTACAACCGGTTGAAATAAAAAATGAATCAAGGTGCAATTTTTAAAACAGCCTAGGGCGTGACGCTAGTTAACAAACAGCAGGTACAATTTTCTACCGCTGTTAATGCTAGCTGGCTTATATAGGGTTAAAATGCTGACAGCTGACAGTGTAAAGTGCGACTTTATTTTACTGGAAGGGATTCCAACACCGGGACGTCCGAGAGTCAGCTAAAGACACAGAGAAGACTTTGAGAAAGCATGGACACTGCGGCAGTGGATACACAACGGAACTGAACAGTGCAACGTGTGTGTGCGTGCGTGCGTGCGTACGTACGTGTGTGCGTGCGTGCGTGCGTACCTGCCTGCTCGCCTGCATGCATGCACAGTATGTGTGTGCCTGGCACAAGTGAGAGAGAGAGAGCGGCTTTACCCTCTAACGTTCCAAGGCTGGGTTTTACCAGCAGCTTTTTACAATAGCAACTCTGCGACCGCTCTGCAAAAGTGAACTCTGAGTAATATTTGGGGCTTGGTATCATCTATGCTAATTTAGAGGTCCAAGCCAGACTCATCCTCAAGGCCAGATGTTTTATAAGACCAACCAGGTCAGGCTGGCTGCTGGTCTGCACTTGTGAGAGACATCACAAGATCTATATATATTTTTTTTTTTTGGGGGGGCTTTTCTGCCTTTAATGGACAGGACAGCTAGGTGAAAAAGAGTTGAGAGTGGGGGAAGACATGCACTGGACCCTGGACCTCTGCATCTAGGCATAAACCTCTATATATAACCAACCTGGCCACCGCGAGACAATTTTTACCTTGACGAGAAGTCTCTTCATATTTGAATCTTGCGAGATCTCATGTGACGAATATTCAGTTTAACTATCACATTAAACTGCTGCTGTTACAAACCAGAAATGCAATAATACAGATCCACTTACACATTTTAGTGTTACTGATCCAACATGAGGGTACCCCATGACATATCTTAAATGTTGAACATAAGCACAATGCAGTTTCCTATGAGGGTGTTCAGATATCATCTGATGACTTCCCAAGCCCTGTACTCAGTTCTGAAAGAATTCAGAAATTGTAGAATTGGTAAACTAAAAACTATGAATATTAACAGTGTTAGCAGGCCACTCAAAAAACAGGAGAAGAGATTGCAAAATTCGTCCAAACCCAACTGCTGTTCCCCAAGCAGGATGTTTCAGGAGGATACAGAGAGAGAGCAGGTTCAGCTGACACAGCAACACGGTGATTGATGTGACAAGAAACAGACTCTTTGAGTGTCACACATACACAACCACACGTTTCAAAGCACAGGCATGCTCAAACCCTACAGACACACAAACATGCGGTACAATGCCCCATAGGGCGACTGGCAGATCAGAGGGATGCAGTGTCATCAGAACTAAGTGTCAACAGTGAGAACGAAATCCGCATACAGCAAAAAAAGCGAGATACAAAAAGGAGAAGAGGAAAAGAGAAAGAGAAAAAAAAAATGAAGCAAAAGATTAAAAAACGTGACCGATGACTTGCTCAGCAGCACAAGCCCACTGATGTGCTCATTTTCATGTTGCAGCTGAACGCAAACAAAAGATGGTACAAAAAACTGTGGGAGAATGACTTTGTTTTTTTTGTTTTTTAAAGCAGTACTTTAAGACTACAGGCAAACACCTAGAGATGCAGTAAAGTAAACTAAGGAGCACAGTGGGGTGGGTTCTGTCCTGTTTCTTCAGGCAGCTGTTTCTGAGGCATGATGCTGCAAGATGCAAAGTCACTCTTGGAATTTCAATGAATGAAACTTTTGTGTCTCTCTCACACAAATCCTCTTACTCCATCTCTGCTAACAAACTTCCAATCAAAACCCTTTTGCTCTTTCTCTCACAAAAATCCTTTAACTCCTCCTCTTCTGCCTACAAGATCTTTGCCTATCCATCCCAGCTTTTCTTTGTTTCTCTTTCCAACTCAAACCCCTTTGGCACTCATAATCTTTCCATCAATCAATCCATCCATCCATACGCCCTGTCTCTCCACATCCCTCACCCAAGCGCCCCCC
>NC_045755.1:10094211-10096724 GCF_008692095.1 Etheostoma spectabile | reverse complement strand
TCCCCTTTCTGCCTCTCATGGCCCCCTTGCTATCCCTTTTCAACCTCTCTCAACACCTCTCAGGCTCTTTCTTCCCCGTCAGGGGCCATTAATTCAGCTTGACTGGTGATTCTCCCAGCAGAAACCCCTCTAACCTCACTCTGCTCCAGGAAGCAGACTGAAACACCTTTTAAAAAGCAAAACATCCTTGGCTGGCCCACAACACACACAGTGGTACATCACACAGGGCTTCTGTGTCTCCCACGCTGCTGCTGGCTGTCCATGACCATTTATCTAACTCTGTCTCCTTCCCTCATCCAAGTGCCAGCATGAAACTTTGAATGGACGTTTCTAAAAGGTTTTTTTTTAAGATGATTTTTAAGCTTATCTTTTTAGGCCTTCATTTTGACAAGACATCTGAAGACATGAAAGGGAATAGAGAGGGGGAACGACATGCAGCAAAGGGCTGCAGGTTAGAGTTGAGCCTGCAGCTGCTGCTCTTTATATGGACGCCTGCCTTAGCAACTGAGCTACCCAGGCGCCCATTATTTATGCATCTTTAGTAACTAGACTTGCCACTGTTTGAAACCGGTCTGCTACTCAGTTACTACAACATAAAAGCAAATAAGTATACAGTACCAAGTCTCCCTTCCTACACGTGTACTTGATGTCAAAGCTTCAAATTGCAGCCATTGTAAAAAGGCCATAGAGGTACAGCTGGACAGCCAACAGCCCCAATTACTTACCTATGTGTTTTTTTTTCTCATCTTCCACAATCAATACATGCAGCAGATCCAATTATGCATTTGAAAATGTACAATAAAACGATCTTACAGAGAGTGTGTGTGTGTGTGTGTGTGTGTGTGTGTGTGTGTGTGTGTTCATTAGTGTGCAGAGATTGTCCTAGGAGGTTGTGCTAGGTCGTGGTTGAAACTCCACCGGCAGCATAATGACATGACCTATTGATCTAGAGAGGATTGCAGGATGTTACTGACCTCTGGAGAGAAGTAGCAGATAGTGGATGAAAAGGGGGACAGAGTCTGTAGCGTCAATCATCGTTATCACAATAGTTATGTCACAAT
Source organism: Etheostoma spectabile (assembly GCF_008692095.1). Classification (NCBI taxonomy): domain Eukaryota; kingdom Metazoa; phylum Chordata; class Actinopteri; order Perciformes; family Percidae; genus Etheostoma; species Etheostoma spectabile. Next base: position 10,095,663 of record NC_045755.1, on the reverse strand, counting down.
ATGATATTTTAAACATATTGAAATAGTCTGCGATACGTTGCAATTCAATTCTTGATTTCTTTCTCTGATTCGATCATCTTTATCTTCCTCCTAACAGTCACCCCTTCTGAGCTCACCAGAAAAAACCCTCAACTGTACCATCTAGTAGACTGAAAAACAATTGATTTAATTGTTGTAGTACCAAAAGTTACATTCTCATGTACAATCTATAAAATAAATGATTGATACTTGCTGTCTGTGTATTTTTCCCCTACCCCTAATGATAATGGTATTACTTTCGCAACTATTAAGCTGTAAGGACTGGACAAACTGATGGTGGCACTAGATTAAATGTGAAAGAGGAACTACACACTATTGTTCCCACTATAATCACATAGATTGTGGTTTACATAGGACATTAATGTAGGTGATTTTTCAAACCAAATTTGTATTGTGTGTAAAAAAAAAAAAAAAAAAGTGTCAGCTTGGATTTGACGGTTTGGTTCAGCCAAACTACTACCAACATTATCATGATACAAAGTTGGTTGAATATTGGCAAAGTATCCTTTTAAGGGATCACATATTCTATCAATTAAATAATTATTAGGACTGACACGTTCAAAAGTTGTAGTGTACTCATCATCCCTACTGCTTCACCCTAATAACAATTCCTCGTCTGTGATGGGGAGTGTGACACTAATGAACCAAAATGATCTCGAGCTGTGTGGGAGTATTTATTTCAGGCTGCTGTGATGCTTGTTGAATGACCTCTAAAGGAGCAGGATGTCTGAGTGCAAACAGCCGGCGGACTCTGATCAATAAGTATGCTGTCTCAGCTAATTGAAGCGGACACTCATAATTGGAAGAGCCAACGTTAACACGCCTGCTGATACTGTTAATGATGAAAAGGCCAACAGCAACGCCTAATACTCCCTTTGAAAGGAGGATGTGAACAGCCGTATAACGCAGTCATTGTGTGATGAGGTCAATCCAGGTAAATGCAATTATCCCTTATTGATTTCCCTTATCATGGTAAACCTATAGCAGTTACACATAAAGAGATGCAGGCAAAGTGATTCAGATTATCTTACAGGAAGAAGCCACAGCTCAATAGCACATTAGGATATTTTGAACATTTATTGAAAATGTCCAAATTATGTGTTTGGATACTGTTTTAGATTGCTAAAGGGATAAGACCGTAGAGGCTGTCAAGATGGAAGGAGAAACAGTGAGTAAAGATGGATTCAGGTGGGGAGAGACAGAAAAGCGTAGATAAAAGAGATGCATGTGGTGGTGAAGAGATGGAAGGAGGGATTAAGGGGCAGAGACAGAAGATAAACAGATGTGGCAGAGGAGAGTTAGGCTGAGCCGGCGGCCAGTACACAGTGTTATGATAGAGTACAAAATAACACCTCCTGTCCCCTGCATTGTGTGTGTGTGTGTGTGTGTGTGTGTGTGTGTGTGTGTGTGTGT
>NC_045755.1:10087934-10094201 GCF_008692095.1 Etheostoma spectabile | reverse complement strand
TGTGTGTGTGTGTGTGTGTGTGTGTGTGTGTGTGTGTGTGTGTGTTACTGTCTTTCATCATCCATCTTTTTCTTTGGGTTAGTGTCTGTTTCCCTTCTCCTCGCCTCTCTCTGACTCCTCCGCTTCTAACCCAAAGAGCTTTGCTTCCTTCCTTTCTTTCTCTCCCGCCGGTAACGCTAACAATTTAGAACATCTCACACTATAATAGCCTTTTTTATTTCCTCGACCTTAACAGGCAAACGACAACTGCGCATTATTGATCAAAATAGAAAAGTTTAATGTCAAGAACTATTTAGGGAAAGAGCTCAAAATGATAAACAGAAATTAAATCAGTCCGGGAAGGTTTTATATGTGACAATTAGAGCTACATATGACTATAGCCCTAAATAATCCCTGCTTCGCTTTTACACATCTCTGATGTCACCTTATCCACTTACAGTTTGATCTTGACATGTGAGGTGTAATCCCCCAGCTGAAGGAAATAAGTCAGCCTTTGGCACAACAAGTTAATACCACTTGGTGATCTGAGCTCTCAGGGGGCCTGTCTCATTGTAACCTTGGAGGGTTGCTATTTTTGGATTGCCCAGCCTTATTCTAGTGTTTTATCTTGAGTCCTAATCTGTGGGGAGTTAAGTGCACCAAAAATGTTGTTTAAGCATTTCACAAAAAGCTTGCTTATATATCATGACAAAGGTGTGGAATCCCAAAGTAGGCCAGCAAAGTAAAAATATATATATTTTTTTTTTGCGATGAACAAAGACTGAGGATGTTGTCCCACAAAACACAAGATTTAGCATGAGTATTGTATTCAGACTGACTTGGGTAAATCCAAGCCTATCATTCAATGCACTTTCCGGGCACTCTCAAGCCAAATGGTCAGTAGCCATTTGATTGTCAAACATAATCAATGCTGCGTTCTCACATCCTTTTGCAACAAAAAAACATTTGAACACTTTGTCCTTTTACTGTGTTTTCGGTCCATTTACTCTAAGTACATTATGTGATAGCAAGCTTTGCAATAAGTGCTAACCAAGCATTTCTTTTCATTTGTTACTCTGGGGTAAGGCCATTGTAAAGCTCTCCCTTCCATTTTAGCTTTTCCTTTTAACCACCTATGTTATCTCACAGCTTCTACTCTCATTACCTCCTCTTCCTCTTTCTATTCCTCACTTTCAAGATGTCTCCTTTTCTTTAAACATTTTTCAATCATCTCAACCTTCCTAATTTCCCTTCCTGGTCTTTTGCTGTTGGGACACTCCATTTATTACACTTTCCCCCCTCTAAATTCCTTTTACTGATATCTCTTACCCTCGCTCTCTCTCTTTCAATATCTATTGTAGCAGCATCTCTCTTCTCCACCAGCACTTCTACCCTTCCATCATTCATCTCCCCAAGAGCACAGCCACTGATGCCTGCTGCCACGCTGCGGAAAAAACACATTTTCTGTCATATTGCCATGTCAGTGAAATTTAGGAGCTGTGTGTGTGTGTGTGTGTGTGTGTGTGTGTGTGTGTGTGTGTGTGTGTCCTGCTTCAAGGGTACTTTCATCATCAAATTCTATTTCCTTTGCAGACAAACACTTCTGCCAGCAAGCTGGCAGACAAGAGGGAATGAGAGAGCGAATGAGTGTGTACATACGTGTGTGTTGGCTACTCAGGGCAGACATTAGGATGCATTGGCTCATGTGTGGCTTGTATTTTTTATTTTGTTTGTTTTCCCCTCCTACAGCCGAGGACAGTGGTACTGAAGACAATATATTGGCATTGGATTTTTCTCTTATTTAAAATTGCTGTGAAGAGGTTTTGCCCGGTTGTTTGTGCGTGCAGTGTGTCCCCTGCACGCGCAAACACAACTCACTCAGAGGCTCAAATGGATAGCAGACTTAATGGAAAGACAATTACATTGCATACAGTATAATGTGGCAGTATAGTAGATACATTCTCGCCAACAAAGACACATACTATGACTACAACAACCGCACGCAGCATGACAAAAACCACAGTGCTTCCCAACCACAACACCCCCCCCCCCCCCCCCCCCCCCCACCAAAAATCTCTTCATGAGCTGCATCCGGCACCACTTTTGGTGTGTCTGCCCCCCGCCTCCCATGGCTTTTGACGTGTGTGTGTGTGTGTGTGTGTGTGTGTGTGTCCTACAAGTACAGGGACAACCCTGTGGTGAATGACCAATAACTGACTGGTCACTGAGCTGGCAAAAGCTGGATATCCCCTTGGCACAGGAAGTACAGTCCTGATACAGGGGAACACCACAGAGAGTAGACAGTTGGCACTCAGTGATGCACAGACACACACAGGAAATATAAATCTGGTATCAAATTGTGACTATGCAGACCAAATCAATGATGAAAAAAGTAGTAAAAGGCAGTGAAGCAAGGAATAAGTTATCAAGCCTTTTGCTAGCAACCTACATGTAGCTCAACTTATGCCTAAATTTCAGTCAGCATGAATAAAGTATTAACCTATCCATCCATCCATTTATCTAAGTTGAACCAGAAAAGACTTTGCCACACCATGAATTAAAATGTACAATCATCCACGGTCTTTCTCAAGATGTACAGCAGGATCCCGCGAAGCAGCCCTGCAGAGCTCTCTCCAGCAGAGCACCTGAGAGTCATCAGATAGAATCTTAATCACCCGGTGGAAAAAGGAACCTGGACGGTGGCGGGCTCCCTCGAGATGAGGCGGCAGAGAGAATGAGGGAAATTAATGAGGGTGAGATTGTGAATGGGAAAAGTCGTGGCTGAAGCGCTGCTTGGGTGAATGAGATGAGGAGGGGTGTGGGAGGATGGAACAGAGAGGCTGGGCCAGCATGAATGGTAAAATGTCTCCATCTCAATTAGTAACTTGAGTAATTTCCTATTGGATCAAATTGTGGCTACCAGAAGTTATAGATTGTGATTATTTTTATTGGTTGAAATGCCATAGTCCCTATACATGTTCCTTCCATCTTCAATCCCCTATCCCCCATAACTGGAGGATGCTATACTGTGAACTGTTTAGATTATCAAGATGTATGAGTGGACCATTATTTCTTCAGTTGGACATTTCAGTTTTAGACTCCTTTACCTTGTTGTCTAATCCAGTTACCTAAAGTCTGTCTCATTACTGAATATGAGACTACAGCCGTGCAATAACAGTGCATCCGTTCTTTTAATCAAGCTTAAGACAAAGCAGTGTGATACACAAAGACACGTGTGCATACCAAAGATTTTAAATGGACATATTGGCACTGAAGAGATATCAGGCAAAATCATGTGAAATGAGAGGGCAAAACAAATTCTTTCATGAGTCCACAGAGAGATCATAGAAAAATGATGCTGGCACCGTTGGCCTAACACAGAGTTGTTACACACTTGCCAGTTTTGAATCTGTAAGCCTGTAACAAACCTTCCTAGTTGTATATTTAATTAATTAAACTATAAAATATAAAAATAAAGTCATTCAGAAGGACAGCAAAAGATTGGCACTGACATATTGACGATAGAGAGCCAGCAAACCGTTGGCAGCGATGTGCCAGTGCCATTATGAACACATCTAATTGCATATTAGATAAAGCAAAAATAAGATAGGAAACAACAGGTTTCATAATGAAGAATATACAGGCAAGAATAACAAGAGATTGGTACTGAAAAGTTGGCAAACATTCTGGAGTGGTGTAAGCTTTCAAGCACTTCTAATTGAATTTGTTCAGAAGAAAACTAATAAAAGTTAAATAAATGAATCCTTCTCAGGCATCTAGGGATATAGTACAGAAATTGCGAGGGTGGGAAACAATTCACTATGTTGTCTGTGGGCATCTAATAAAAGTGTTTAATTAAAGCAAACAGCATCAAATGAGAACATATTTTATTCAGAAACAGATAAGGTGGTGAGACACTGAAGTTATTGGCAACTGCCATTCACGTTGAGTTGTGTAGGCCAATCTGCTGTCACAATGTTCTATGTCATTGAGTGTAATTTAATAAAGGAATAAATGGCCTTCCATTGTAGAGAGTTAATATAGAGGGCGGGTATGAGAGGATGGTTGGAAAGTTGCTGGAGGATATACCGGTGTGTGGGTGCATCAAGCTTTTCTAAACGCAATACTTTTGTTGAAAGTGAAATAACTTTGATTTTAAAACAATCTCTTCCTACAAGGGATCAAAAAACAGAACATTAATTAATTGCATTTTACTTCACCGTAACATCAAATTCAAAAATCATATTTCTACAGAGAGCTGGAGTTGTGAACACGTGGTGAAAGGTCGACACTGATTTGGCACTAAAATGGTGGTGGGTCTGTTTGTAGGCATGTAATGATGTCTAGTAACCACATTCATATTTGATGGAGGCTAATGAAATATGGATGTGAGAGAGTTAGCGTAATACATCCTCAAAAGCTGGGACTGGGAAGAAACACCAAAAAAGTGCTTCCCCTTTATTTAACCTGACAGCCTTAGCAAGAAACATGGTGATGTTTGTCAAACTGAGGCCTTCCACGGTTTGCTACTAAGCCAGCTACAATGGGCATTTCAGTGCTTTGCTCAACGGCACTGAAACAGTACGGGTTTACTGGGGATCAAATGATTCTCATGCGCTAACCTTTGCCAAAGGACTGTACTGTGAGAACACAAACAAGCAAAGTTGCACAGCTGGAAAGTTATTTTACAATTGGCATTACAGGATATAAACAACAGTGCCTCTACTTCTGGCGCTTCTGCTAGCAATGCACAATCCGAACCTGGTTCTATTTATTTTAGGGCTGAACGATTATTTGCATAACATTGCAATATGTTAAAACATGATTTTCCAAATCGCAAAGACTGCAATTTGGTCACGTGACTAGCTAGAGCAAATCAGTCTACGCTCCACACAAAGCATCAGCCTGGCGTGATAACCAAGGTGGTAAGCCTCTCCTCTCTAGGCGTAGCTCCCATGGCGCCATTTTAATGCTACCGTGCCATCCCCTGCTGTTAGCATTCCAATGACTGCCCTTCATTTTGTCACCACTTCGACAGCAAATAATTTTACATCTGATGTTTTTAAAGAATATTTGTCCATTGTTTATTTCTAAAGAAACACAATGCATAAAAGGCTCCATTACCTTGTGGCTCACGTTATGGCTCAGTAGCATACATTTTTATAAAAATAAGCTAACGATTGTGTCATAACCAACCGACTTGCTGTCGCATAGTTGACAAATCACCGTATTGCCAGGAGAAGCTCGCTGACAGTTTCGATTTACATCAGCTGTTTAGGTTTAATTACTGTTAACTAGCATGTTAGTTAGCAGTAATTAGCCTGTGTCTATGTTATCTCCTAAAATATACCTACGCTCTCCATCTCTGTTGATTGGGAATGATTGAGACTTCTCTAGGCACAGCTACCAGAAGACTTACAACTTTCAGACACGTTGCCCACGTCACATCTACGTCTTCAAGCTCAGTTGGAGGCTGTGCAGTAACGCTCAGCCATCACCGGAAAAGTGCTTCTAATGTCCTTCACTGGTCTCTGTCCAGAACAGCGGGATCTGCTGGTCCATTTCTTTAACCGTCTATGGTGATAACGCTACGCCATAACTTGAGCAGATTTCTTTCATTCAAACAACTCTGAATTGTAGTTTAATTCATTAATTAAAGGTTTTATTCGGGCTTGAGTCCATACGTGCAGTTAATGGATACAGGCACGGAGAACTGAAGGCTCGATTAGCAATGATTAGCACTGATTAGAGGTTAGCTCCACTTAGCTAGCTCCGTTGTAAAGATATGGAGCGGTGGAGACTGCCACGGAGAGGGGTAACAACCAGACTCTGATAAATGATGTTCGAGGAGCTTTATCAGCAGCGTGGCCGCAGTGTTGCAACGATTTTATTAGTACAGGTAATCACACGGCCAGACAACCAGCAGCATGCTAGTGCTAATGTAACGATAGCCTCTCTGAGCAAGTGCACTGTTGACGCTGTCAGGCACACGGCAGGCAACTTCATAAGGGGGAGGGGCTGGAGGACAGCTCCTCTGTGTGTGCTGTAAAACAAATACTCTGAGTATGTATGTATATATATATATATACATACATATATATATATACACACATATATATATACATACATATGTATATATACACATATTTACATACATATAATCATATATACATACATACATAAATATATACATATATACATATATATATACATATATATACATACATACATATATACATACATATACATATATACATACATACATATACATATATATATATATATATA
>NC_045755.1:10086248-10087924 GCF_008692095.1 Etheostoma spectabile | reverse complement strand
TATATACACATACTATAGTTATACTTATTTAACTGTCTAGTAAAGTTCAAAGACAGTCTTTAAAAAGTGCAATCCACATGTTTACATATGTTTATTACAGTAAACAATAATTAACTAATATAAATACTACTAGTGTGGTAAAGCCACATATTTGTTTCTATATTTTTGCAATCTGAAGTTAAGTTTGTGTGATTTGTTTCTGACTTTCATATGAATGTTTAAACCAGGCTTGGCCAGTGCTCAATATACTATTGTGACTGAAATAGTTAAATAAAAGATATCACCTAATTTTATCATCATATACAAGCCATGCCTCCAAGAAAGAACAGTTTGTTTAATCTATCTAATCTTGTGTTGTTCATACTATACATTGATTTATTGCTCGTCTTTGCAGAATAATACAGAACACAAATAACTTTCAAAATAATCGCATATTAATTAATTAATTATCGCAATATTAGTGAAAACAAATCGCAATTAGATTTTCTAAAATTGTTCAGCCCTAATTTATTTCGTAACATTTCACAAGCCTCAAAGCCCAAAATGAAAGGAGAAATTCACCTTTTATGTAAAAAAAATCTCCAACTAATTTCAGACTCAGACATAAAATACGACCACAAGATGTGATGTGTTTTGGCTTAAGAGGACAAAGAGGCTCTGGCATGCAGTGGAAAAACTGTTGCACTCTTGGTTTTACTGTAAAGTCCATTATCCAGTCTCAGGGAATTCATTCTGGGATTTGTGGCAAGTACAACAACAAAATGTTTAGACATTTGTGACAAAATGACTTTGAATGCATTAAATTAGCACTAATTTTTAACCTTTCTTCACAATTTCTTTCAAAGGTCTGAAACTGGATCTCATAGGAATAGCAGAACAAGAACACACTAACCTCCAATACATTCTGAAGATGCACCGTGCACACTCAGACCCAGGTGCTGCTGTTTATTCTGCTCTCAGTTTGAGTTAGCATGATCAAACTGACAAAAGCTAGAGCGCAACTTTGAAGATACCGAGCAAAGGAAACCCCCGCTGCTTGCTATAATCTGGAGACACCGTTCCTCTAGTGTCCTCTAAACAGCTCTCATTCTCAATTCTGTCCTTTGCTCTTAAAACGTGTACTGCATTTATTAATCTGTCCCTGCACTAGGGTTGAGTAATATATATCGTCTACTATGATATTGTCATTAACAATGTGCAAATTGACATTATCGAGTTTTTAAATTACTTTGAAAAAACCTTCAAAACACACATTAAAAGTGTAGAGTGGTAAAAGGGGCGAGAAAGATGGCGGCGAGAAAGATGGCGGGGCGCGATTGTGCAGCGGTTCCTGGCTTTCCTGTTGGTGTATATTTATGTTTTTCGTTGTTTTTTTCATAGCATTCCCATGTCAAGGTCTTACTAACAAGTACAGCCACACTGAACTAATCAATATAGGACTGCGATACAACACAGCCGTTATGAGAGCCTTCCAGGCGGTTCGTAACATCTTGGAAGACATAGCCTGAACGGGCACGCCGTAGATTGTTGTTGGCAGCTAGCAGGCCGAGCTAGCTACCGGCAGGATCAAGACAAGACCCGCGGCAAAGCCAAAGGAGGAGGACTGTGCCTTTTTGTGCATAACAAATAGAGTACAGCAGGAGGGTTGCCAAGCACTGCTCACCTGACCTGGAAGC
>NC_045755.1:10084474-10086238 GCF_008692095.1 Etheostoma spectabile | reverse complement strand
ATATGCAGAACATTTTATTTACCACGAAGAGAGCACACTGCTGTCTATGTAGCCCCCGAGGCTAACGTTAGCACAAGTTTGGCTTTAACAAGGCTGTATTCCCCAGCTTTTTACAGTATGTAGATTGTGCTACTAGAGGGAAGAACACAGTTCAGTGTTCAGTCAGATCCCATCCAACTACTCTTGATCCCAGCATGCATTCCGGTCAGAAGGACTGTACAGCCTACTAAAAGGACTATTGAAACCTGGCCTGCCACTGCTCTGACACTGCCCTATCCCAGCTCCAGGACTGCTTCCAATAAGGACATGGTTGTGTGCAATATGTTACAGAACAGAGCCCTTTGTTGATTATTATGATTTAATCTTGCCTGTATGCTGCCCAATTTACATTACAGCAGAGGTCCAACTGAATGTTTACTTAAGAGTTCAATGTTCCTTCAATAGTTCAATTAGCATTTTGTTTGTCTTTGAATAGTTTTTACTTGAATACTTACATTTTAAAGAAAAATAAGAACTGTTTTCATTCAACATTGTACACATTATTATCTTCAGTGATTAAGTAACTCAGACTTTTAAAAACAAATTTTTAAAGGATAATGTCTAATTATTGTTACAATTGGCCAAAATATCAAAATAATTTTTTGTCCATATCGCCCACCCCTACTCTGCACAATGTCAGATCTTGATTATCATTTAAAGACTTGTGAATTAAAAATGTGAAATTTTGAAATGCATTGTGAAATGTGAAGTTATCTTAAAAACAGATATCTGGCCTTGTCAGCACATGTGTGCTGCAGCTGCTGTATATTTGCAGTTGTGACAATCCACGTCCAATGTGAGAATATTAGTTTCCTCTCGGCAGGAGCTCATTCAGTCCCTGTTCACCATTACCAAACTGTCAATACATTATGGATTCTACCTAATTCTACACTGTCTCCATGTGCAGCCACATCACCACTGCCTCCTCGCACCGCCCAAGTTGATTTACTAAGAGCCTGTTATCTGTCCGTTTAACTGTTGTAATTGTGTGTCTATGAATACATGTTTGTGAGCATACTCTAGAAACATTGTTATGCATCATTTTCTCCCTCATACACACCTACACTCACACAGTGATCCATGCATTGATTTTAGCTTGGTTACGTGGCAGGGATCATGTATCGCGACCCACAGCACACAGGAAAGGTACAGACAGGAGAAAGTAATCAAAGCCTCAGAGACAACCGTGTGTGCACCTCAGACTGAAGGCCATACGTGCATGTGTGTGTGCAGGTGCTTGTATGTAACCAAGAGAATAATCAAAATCTACAGAGGCCTCAGCATGGATTAAACCTTTTGCATAGGGAAGTAGGGTCCCTGAGCCTTGTGACTGAGATAAATGGGGTCAATGTCTTCTTTAGATATGGATCATCTGGGTAATAATAGAAACATATTGATTGTTATGATGATAGTGGGTGTGCATGAATGTGTGAAGTTGTGTGTGCTAAAACTCTGGTCTTTTGAGTCGCACAGTCAATATATTGAGATAGCGTATTTAAATAAAGAATTTCAAATCTGTGAGTCAAACTGAAAAAGTCATGAGACTTTGAGCAACTTTTTGCTTCTCAATATGCAAAAGCAATATCTTTTTCACAGACAGACAAAAACACACACACACACACACACACACACACACACACACACACAAGTACAGCCTCTCTCTTCCACAGCTGACCCTCAACGTCTGTTTCCGTCTCCCAGGGAGAATAACAGAGAAAGAAAATA
>NC_045755.1:10079653-10084464 GCF_008692095.1 Etheostoma spectabile | reverse complement strand
TTTTTTTTTTTTTTTGTCCTAATCTACAAAGAAATGCTACTCATCATCCCCTCCATTAATTCCCATCCCTTGTTCCTATGAGCAGAGCTCGCACACACACAGACACACACACACACGTTATACATAGGCAACACACTTCCGGATACTTAGACAAAGATACTCTTTTATCGGTCTCTCTGAACTCCTGGTGGTAGGTAGATGTGTGCACATGTGCTGCTGTGAATGTTTTCACTGTGTCACCAAACAGGAAGGAGGAAGTTCCCTCAAGAAGCTTTTATACTATCAAAAACAAGCACTATGGACGGATTCATACAATGCAGAGAGCGAGGAGGGGGAGTGGTAAGGGAATCTGTACCCGCTGGTTTAACTAAAGAGCACCACCACCAATGCTAACAAGCCATTTTAGAGACAGGAAAAATGTAGATTTGTTCCAAGCAAAACTGGCAAAACAGTCTGTGACAGACATTTCAAAATGGAACAAACACCTATTTCTGCTGGGCTCTCACATGAGTAGGCTTGCATACCGCTGAGACTCAGTCCCATGACAGGCTAAATTTGACTCCTCTTGGGGATAAAATAGGGTCATCTCCATGACGTAAAAGCTATAGTATATGATGGCAGTGCCACACTGCAACGAGGGCAATAGGGTGGCCTGCTGAAGTGTTGAGCAAGTTACTACCAACTTCAAACATCTTACTCTGTTTTTCACTCTCACTTTACTCTTTGAGAGAAAGTCTGCAAAATCAGTGTTAATCTGTAAGGAAGACAGTTTGTATTGAACTATATTTGACGTTACATTAATACAATACTATAAATTCACACCAGAGGACTGACCCGTACGTACTCAATCATTTCATTGTTGACCACTGCAGAAGTTAAACTGAGCATGAGTACAACATAAAGCTGTTGTTAAAGTAAAGGAGACGCTGATTGATTTTCTCAACCATATTTTCACCAGATGGTCTTCTGATTCAAGCTGTTGCCACCTCATTAGCGTAGTTTTATTTGAAACATTCATTCACAAATTGGGTTGAATGAGTCACTGACAATGTGAATGTCCGTGAACAGACTTGGTGGTTTTTTGGTAAGTATTGTGCAAAGTGATAGAATTTTAATGATAGTTTTCATGCATCCCTGCGCCAGCCTGGTCTGTTATCAGCCTTTACAAGATGCAGACAAACACCAAGCTTCTTGTGTCTTTCTAAATGGCAAATAGACAAGAGTTGAAATCAATCTGCAATAGACACACAACCATGCCCACACCCACACCCACACACAGCTTGCTTCTGTCTCACTGTCAATGTCCAAAATCCTGCAAATCTGTCTCCCTGCCACACACACAGGCACATCACCATCTCCCTGTGGCCAGTCACTATAGATTTCCAAACACTTCCCATCTCAAAAAAACCAGGAAATCAATGAGCTATGTTCAATTAGCCGAGCCCCAGCAGCTCAGCTACAAGATGGGTGTATGTGTAGCTGTGTGTGTGAGTGGCAGGTTGATGGGATGTGTGTTTTTGTGTTACCTGATAGGTGCTCTTAGGGCAGAGCTCCAGTACCCATATCTGATGTGGGCCCAAGCTAATTGAGTGGCCTCTAGACATGCACGCACACACACTTCAGCTCAAGTCTCTAGTATTCATTCAGAGACAGACACATACACACTTTCACAGAAAATCCAGCACACACAGACACAGCTGCCCATACATATTAAACCACCATTTTTTGTGGCCAAAAGTTTACATACGGTTGTAAAGAATATGTGTCATGGCAGTTTGAGTTTCCAATAATTAATACAACTCTTATTTTTCTGTGAGGGAATCATTGGAGCCCATACTTCTTTGTCACAAAAAAACATGAAATGAAATTTGAGTCTTTATTATGAGTCTTCTGAAAATGTGACCAAATCTACTGGGTCAGAAATGTACATAAAGCAATGTTAATATTTGGTTGAATGTCCCTTGGACACCTCAATAAGATGCTTTTGGTAGCCAACCACAAGCTTCTGACAAGCTTCTAGTTAAATCCTCTCAACAGATTTGGTGCAATTCAGCTAAATTTGTTGGTTTTCTGATACTTGTTTCTTCAGCACCGCCCCCTTTTTCTTGATGGGGTTCCAGTAAGGACTTCGGGAAGGCCATTCTAAAACCTTAATTCTAGCCTGATTTAGCCATTCCTTTACCACCTTTGATGGGTGTTTGGGGTCATTGTCCTGTTGAAATACCCAACTGCATCCAAGGCCCAACCGTCAGGCTGATGGTTTTAGATTTTCCTGAAGAATTTGAAAGTAATCCTCCTTCTTTATGAGTCCATTTACTTTCTGTAAAGTACCAGTTCCACTGGCAGCAGATCAGCCCCAGAACATAATACTACCACCACCATGCTTGACAGTAGGTATGGTGATGGCATAACTTTTTAGCTTAACTGTAGACACTGACACCGGTGTCCCAGCAGCTTCTGTTAGTAAACTTTTGGCCACATTTGTAGAGACAGACAGAGCTGCTGTGCAACATATCCATACCAGGGCTAGTTGATATGGAGAAAATCAAATATGATATTCTTGACTAAATAACTCATTGTCGATAATGCGATGATAGTGTAGGGTTGCCAATTGGTGCTTTCACAAAATATTTACACAAGAGTTTTGATAAATAATCATCAGTGACTAAGTGGTTAGAGGCAAATAATAGTACAGCTAGAACAGTCTGGTAAATTCAGAAAATAGCATCCCTTTACTGGAATGAAGCCTGTAAAACCAGGAATAAACACCATACTACTATCTCCAGAATCTAAAACGATATCTAGTCTTTTATACTGATATAATATTGATATATTGGCCATCCTAACTCCATATAGTCGTAAGTACCTGTAATTGCTGTGCACACCGACACTTTGGGGGAATACACTGATCGATTAGGAGCACTGAGTAATCACAAACCGGTGAAATACATTTCAGACTTCAGAGTTTGTTTTGAGGTATGTTTCAAAATGTACATAATATGAAAAGTTCTATATTACAAACCAAATGCCAGGAAAATCTGTTGGGGATTTTAAAGATTAAAATCCTGACTAAAAGCTGCCCTAAAAATTTTGATCCATAAAACCAAAATGTAAACAAAAAAAGAGAGAAGAGAGAAACACAGTACTGAACTTTCTTTCTAAATGAGGCTTTGATTAATTCGATGAACAGCTACTTGCTATGCAGAGATCAAGGGAGATACGAGATGGCGTGGCAATGAACAGATAAAGCTAAAATGGCATTAGCAGCCATTGGCAAGGATTGTTGATGCAAGAATGTGCTGCATTAGCACTGCCAGATGTCCAACAAGAGGAGGAAGCAGAAGCCAGTCCAACAACATCATCATTTAATTGAAACATCTATTTCCATCAACCATTTCATCATCATCATAGCAAAGCATTATAAAGGCAGTTTTAGTCATTTCTGGTGGTCTTATTAATGTGTTTTTCTGCAAATCCACAATTTGTATTAAGTTAACTTGATAGGAAGTCCAGAGCAGCCAAATAATAGAAGGGGCTCCCATGTACTTGATTTAGAATTGAATTTGGCGTATTGTCAAATATGGTTCTGGGTGCAAATATCAGGGCACTCACTGCAAAGGAAGGTCGATCATTCAATACCAAAGTTTGTTCAGGGTAAAAGAGATGAAAAATATCCAAAGCAGAGCCAAAAGTTACGACTGTGCTACATCTAATATCACAGGTGGAATTGACACTGGTACCACTTTATTGAAGAAGAAAAAAAGCAAAGGCGATAAGACAAACTTGCTCTCTAAATCAATCAAAGAAGAAGAAATTAAGAGATGACTGTTCTTGCTGCAGATTATGGTTGATGTGTCAGCAGGTTTGATGATGATCTTCCAAACTGAGTGACCTATTGTCCTATCCATCCATCACATTTAGTAAACAACCTATCCCACTGAAAAATCAATAAACTGTCCCCAAAAAATGAACTTGATTTATTTCATTGCATGAGAAATTAAATACCAACACTATAGTACAGTATATGGGTGCTTTCTGCTATTGTTCTTTAATGACTTAGTTGCTATATATATATACAGCTATGATCAACTGGGACGATAGAGTTAAGTTGAACAGAAACTGTAATTACCATGTGCATTACTAGAATGTTCATGGATTCTGTCTATTGTTAGTAATTAAATCCTAATGCAAGATTTATTTATTTTTTAAATCACAAACACATGTTTCCTGTGATGACATGCCAATTTCAATTATAGGTGAAGGACACTGCCAGTTTATGACAAGCAAAGCAAACGCGAAAGAGAAGCAAATACAGTTGGGACATGAAGGCAACCCAAGTGGACATGCATAAAAAATATTAAACACGAAACTTTAAAACACTTCTGAGCCAGTCAGCAACTTACTGAAACGTTCTAAACTAAAATAGGGATAGCATATTTGACAGACAGGAAGACAAAATTAGATTAGTGACAACAGATGGAAGAATCTACTCCACAAACCGGTGGGGAGAAAACGCGAGCGGGAAAGGGACTCACAAAAGCCACAAATAGAGATGAATTTGTTGAAGAATTGACAACTGAAGAGACCCCGAGCAGATTGTGTCTTATAGAAACAGACAAACAAAATGAGCAGGGGAATATAATGTACTGTATGTTTTTAAGAGGGTGGGCAGACACCAAGTCATTGATGGACAGGAGGAATTTCCATTAAGGCAAAAAAAACACAGGCTGACAGTTGACAGATTCCTCTTTTCAAAACACACAGGGATTTCCCATCAGATAATATTCTATATTTTACACACACACACACAC
>NC_045755.1:10076613-10079643 GCF_008692095.1 Etheostoma spectabile | reverse complement strand
ACACACACACACACACAATTAATTTACACATATGTAGGCAGGACGACATATGAGGAAGACATCAGGTAGAATAAAGTTGCAAGTAAGTACTGCAGAAATTAATTTTGGCCAGACTGCACAAATCAAAAGGACACCATTCTCTGCAAAATAAAAACTTTGGCCTCCACACCAGTCCTCAGCGAGTGATTGTCTGCTCTGAAATATCACCATTTCTTTTGTTGCCTTGTGGGACAGCATCTCTGTTTCCTTTTCTGGCTGACCGCCTCTCTTTACCCCTCTGTGTTCGCACCGTGTTAGATAAATCTTTATCTGTGCCAGGTGGTGTGGAGTGTCAGGAAACAAACAATACAAAGATACACACATTTGTATGCAGTGACGTGCCCGTTTTGTGCTTTCAGCTAGTTTGCCATCCCAAAAGGCACTTGCCGGCTTCAGTGACAGGGAGAAAGAAATACAGAAAAAAAGAAAGAAGGATACATTTGAAAAAGGATATTACAAAATCCATAACACATCAGACACTCACATCCATAACTGTCATGTGTTGCTTGGTATCATTTACATTTTTTATACTATAGTGCCGAGACGTTACCCAAGTGTCTGTACTTGTGCCGAAATGATCCATTATAAATTTTGTCTAAACTGAACACTGAACTACTTGATGTGTCTATAATTGGCAAAGGAATTATCTGATCAAAAAATTACGTAGTGACAATGAATCTGAATTCAAGAAACAAGGCCAGCTCTGTCTATCAATCAATTGATTCGCACACACCTATGGTATGCAAGAACTCTCAGACACAAATGAGCTATATCCATCCAACAACCTACAGATCCCATTTATTGTGCTGGCAGATAAACTTTTCTACTTCCGAGTTTGTGTGTGTGTGTGTGTGTGTGTGTGTGTGTGTGTGTGTGTGTGTGTGTGTGGTGTGTGTCTGTGCACTAGTGATTAATCCAGTGTTACTATAGGAGGGGGTGATGCCCTGAGGCTGTACTTTCCTTTGACGCTAAGGTTTATTCCACTGCATCTTTCTCTCTCTACTTCCTTCCTTCACTGCTTTCCATTCCTGTTCCCTTGTTTTTTCTTAATTTCTCGTCCTCGACTTGAATTGTGCTCTCTCTCTGTCTCTCTCTCTCTATTTCTCTCTCCATTTCTTGTCGATCAGTTTAGTGACATTCCCTCCTTTTCCCCGTCCTGCTGCACATCCTAATAATCTCCTCATCCAAATCTCATGCCATCCTCCTCTCACCCACACCTTCTGTATCTGCTCTTACGGCTGATTGTCCACCTTAGGGTGTACCTTCAAGCACTCTCAACATTTTATTTTCACCTTATTGCTCCTCCTCCTCCTCATCCCTCTCTGCAGGTGATTAACAGTGTGGAGGATTAAAAAAAAAAAAAAAAGTGAACCCTGTGAAATGGACAGCTTTACTTCTAACCAAGCAGTGATCGTGCACACACATGCATTAACACACACTGACACCCACTTCCAGCTGGAAATAAGGAACAACAATTGTCTGCTTTCTTCCACTTGCCATTGTGTGTGTGTGTGTGGTGTGTGTGTGTGTGTGTGTGTGTGTGGTGTGTGTGTTGTGTGTGTGTGTGTGTGTGTGGGTGGCGCACATGCATTAAATAAAGACAACCCCACACACAACAGTACGCAAGACACATTAAACAACAAAGCTTGTCCAGCCAACAGGTCTCCAACTGTTATGAAAATACACCACAATGTACTACAGTGATACTGAGCCTGTAAACTCATTCTACAAAAGATACATAAATCCATCATGTCCTCCAACGTGACATTTTGAAAGGTCACGTTTTAGGAGTTGATACATTTATACAGCCAGGGAGCAGAACGCAGTGAGTGCACTCAAGTGTGACCAACTAATGTTTGGTAAATCTGTGACCAGAGGCCCGAGCACACTGTGTAGAATTGGACGAGGAGGATCAAATTATAGTATATTGATCTGGATCAGGATTTGTTTTTACAATTTCTATTCTATACTCTGCCTCACACTAATACAACAGTGCTGTTATCACAGTCGAGTATATTTACAGTGGGGCTCAAAGGTTTGAGCCCCCCAGGTAAAAAAATTGTATTAATGTGCATAAAGAAGCCAAGAAAAGATGGAAAAATATCCAAAAGGCTTCAAATGACAGATTAGATATTCGTATAATACGTCACAAAAAGTTAGATTTTATTTCAATCATTTACACTTTCAAAATAACAGAAAAGAAAAACAATGGCGTCTGCAATAGTTTGGGCATCCTGCAGAGTTAGTGCCTTGTACGGCCCCCTTTGGAAAGTATTTGGTAAATCCAAAATTTGCTGAAATTTTATTGAATCCATTTTTCCTTCTGCTCGTGAAATGTTCCCTGTGCCAATGGCTGCAATACAACCCCAAAGCATAATTGATCCCCCCACGCTTAACAGTTGGACAGAGGTTCTTTACATTAATTCTGTTCCCTTTCTTCTCCAAATGTACCTTTGCTCATTCCGGCCAAAAAGTTCTATTTTAACCTCATCGGTCCACAGAACTTGTTTCCACAATGCATCAGGCTTGTCTATATGTTCATTTGCAAACTTCAAACAGAGATTTTTTGTGGTGAGGACGTGGAAGAGGTTTTGTTCTGATGACTCTTCCATGACGCCCATATTTGTACAAGTATCTCTTTATAGTGGAATGGTGTACCACAACTCCAGTGTCTGCCAGGTCAGCATGGTTGCACTCATCATTCCAAACAAAAGGAACCACAGGACTACACTACCAGGTCAACGGAGCAACTACTACCGAGAAGTACAGAAACAGCGATAGTAACCTGCCATGTATAAGAAACGCCTAAGTTCTCGTCTAGGGCTGGCCACTGGTAGAAAGACAACCGGAGCCACCTTAGCGTCCACAGGCCGGACCTGCCCCTGGCCAACCTGCTTACCAAGGTAAGTGACAGTGGTCTTACCAAACTCACACTTGGCCAAGTTAAGGGTAAGGGACGCGTCCGCCAGCCGTTGGAATACAGTTTCTAGA
>NC_045755.1:10076340-10076603 GCF_008692095.1 Etheostoma spectabile | reverse complement strand
GACTCCTCCACTCACTGGAGTAGACCACCACATCATCCAGATACACACAGCAGTTAGGTACATTTCCTAATACACGCTGCATCAGGCGCTGAAAAGTGGCAGGTGCGTTCTTCATGCCGAACAGCATCACAGTGTACTTCATAAATGCATCAGGAGTGACAAAGGCAGAGACTTCAGAAGCCCGCTGTGTCAAAGGAACCTGCCAGTAACCTTTAAGATCAAGCTTTGAAAAACACACAGCTGGTCCAACCCTGTCAACACAA
>NC_045755.1:10075630-10076330 GCF_008692095.1 Etheostoma spectabile | reverse complement strand
TACGGGGCAAAGGAAAGGAATCTGACACAGTAACAGCATTCACTTTACAAAAATCCGTACAGAAGCGAGGACTACCGTCAGACTTAGGCGCCAACAAGCACAGTGAACTCCAGGGTCTATAGCTGGGCTTGGCAAGACCATTCTCTACCAAGTAGCTAACCTCTTTCCTCATGGTCTCCCTTTTAGCGAGCGGACAGCTGTATGCATGCTGTTTAATGGGAGCAGCATTGCCCACGTTACTGTTATGCTCCAGCACACTGGTACGTGAGGGTACATCTTTTAATGTACTAGTATACCTGCAGAACAAGCCAATCACATCCTGTTTGTGAAGCACAGGGAGATAAGACAGCTGCTGGTCAAGTTTAGACAAGAACTCAGAGTTAGCTAGCCAATCACACAGATGACCTTCACAGGGTGTCATCAAGTCTGCCTCCAACTCAGGCCGAGTACCAACGGGAGAAGAAACCCCTACCACAGCAATGTCTAGGATTGTCTATAGCTCTCTCACATCAGCCCCTCTGGGATGAAAAGATTTCAGCATGTTAATATGACAAAAGCGGGTCTTCCGTCTAAGCTCAGGCTGACTGTGGAACGGCTGCATTCCGACTCCATCCCAGCTACGGCGATCCGCAGCCCTCCGGAGCAGATACGCAGATCTTTTGTTTTTGCCGGACGCCGGGGAGCTCCGCAGCAATTCAGC
>NC_045755.1:10075523-10075620 GCF_008692095.1 Etheostoma spectabile | reverse complement strand
TAGTGCGGGACAGGAAGTCGAGCACAGAAACAAATAAAACATCCCGTTAATTTTCAAAATAAAATAGATCATATTTCCCTGCACTACACCTTGAAAA
>NC_045755.1:10063446-10075513 GCF_008692095.1 Etheostoma spectabile | reverse complement strand
CAGAGTTGTTTCCTCTCTATTCCTCTGGACGAAAACAAACTGTTGTTTTTGTGGTTCTATTCTACAGTCCCTGACAAAAGTCTTGTCGCTTGTGTACAAATTAATCAAGATTTATTTAACAAGAATGGCCTCATTTTAATCCCAACAGCTTTTGTAATAATGTTTCAGTGCAAAACGAAACTGTCAAAAAGTATTCTAATATTCACCAGCTTGGTAAAGCCCACTGAGTCAATTTTTGCAAAGACATAAGTGTTGTCGCCTTGACATATGAGCTTCACCTGGGACCAATAATGGATCAATTAGGTCTCAGGTGTGTATAAAAACATCCCCAGTACACTAGACCTTCGCATCAACTGCAACTAGACATCTGCAAACAGGCCTAAGATTCACCCTGAGACTAAAGTTGTTTTGATTATCAAGGGCTGAAGACCAGTCCATGCTGATGTGGCAGCGACACCTTCAAGTGTCTCACGCATCAGTACAGAGGATTAAAAAAACATTTGAAGACACTGGAGATGTTTTTGACAAGCAGGTCAGGCAGACCCGCAAGACAACTGCTCGAGAGGACGTTTGTTGGTCGAAAATCCAAGGCCAGCCCATTTTCTACAGCAGCAGAGCCCACGAGACTGGTCACTGAAGTCCCTGTGCCAACCTGAACAGTTTGTTGGATTCTGTCTTGAAATGGCTCATGGACGAATCAGTGCCAGAAGCCAGCATAACAAAAGACAATGAAAAACTGTGTGGCATTTGCCAAGGCCCACAGCCTGCTAAAGGATGGACGCTGGAGAAGTGGAAGAAAGTGGATTTTTTAGATGAATCTTCTGTTAAATTCACCCACAGTTGCCGCAAATATTGCAGGAGACATACTGGGAGCCCGCATGGATCCAAGATTCACCCAGAAAATAGTGAAGTTGGTGGCGGTGGTGGGTGCTCCATTGCATACTTCCATCTCCACTTAAAAGTTACTCAAGGCGAGAAGAATCAAGTGCTCCAGGATTGGCCGGCCCAGTCACCAGACAACACATTGAGCATATGTGGGGTAGGATGAAAGAGGAAGCATGGAAGACCAAACCAAAGAAATATTGATGCTCTGGGAGGCATGCAAGATGCTTTCCTAGCTATTCCTGATGACTTCATCAATACATTGGATGAATCCTTGCCAAACCACATGGATGCTGTCCTTCAAGCTTGGAAGTCATACAAGATATTAAATTGGATCTCACAGCACCGCTATTTAATTGCTGACATATTTAGATTTGCAGTAAATTTGTTCAATTTCTGTATAGGCGACAAAACTTTTGTCTTGCCAAAATTTGACCTTTCTGTCTTGTTTAAATGATAAATCTTGTTTCAGTGAAACTAATTTATTCAGTGCATTGAACATCATTTGGGAGGGTTTTAGCTTTTCATATGAGCTATTTCTTACACCAATGATAATTAAAAGTCAGGTTAATAGCAGGTGTTTCTACAAATAGATAAGCGACAGACTTTGTCAGGGATGTACATGAATTTGCGAGATCTCGTGGGTCCTCGAGACTTCAGCTGTCAGTCATGGCCGCAGCCGTTTCGCAACAAATCGGACCTGGTGGGTATCAACGGAAGGCGGAGCACAGAGCGTTCACACAGCAGAGCGATCCGCAGCCATACGCATCCTGTGGAAATTGGGGGTTAATATGTGTTCCCTAACTGCATGCTTCATTACGGAGGGTCCAGAACTCTGAAACAAGAAGGAAAATATTATTATTCCTTGTCATTCTTATCAAAAGTAGCACATACCAGATCCACTCCATTCTCCCTTTTTTTACAATAGATCCACACATATACACTATGTAACTTTTACCACATGGAACTCAAATCCCCTGACAGGAGCTAAAGGACTACCAACAACCTATCTAGACAGACTGCCAAGCGCTGCTTGGGTAAATAGGATGCCAGTGTTGGTCTCTGCCTGCACAAAATTTCAAACTGTCGCACAATTAGTCTGTATTATAATTTTGTTGCAAATTACACAGACGAGTATTTCACAATTCCGATGTGTAAAGGCCCTAACCATAAACTGGCTCGTGGTCAAGGTGCCCTGAACTACTCATACAGACTCCAGCAACCGTTTCCTCCTCCTTCCTCTCCTATCCAAAAATGTATTTGCTGAGACAAAAGGATGGCAACAAAAAAAGCAGCCTCGTCATCACAACGCATACACGCAGTGAAGAAGAAAAAAAAAAATCTTCGGGAGCAAACACCTCATTTACCAAAACAAGAATGGAAGACGGGTGAAGGAAGAAAGATGCAGACCAAGTGTGAGAAATAGATGACAGGAGAGGAGAAATGACGGGGAAAAAAATTATTTCTTGTTCTTCAAAATGAATTTCAAGGCTCATCTGCTTGGGTGGTGTTAGCGTTCACAGCCTACCAGCTCTTAATAAATAAAGACTCGGGGAGGACAACTAGCCATCATTGTTATATGGAGCATAGACAGATAGAGAGAGAGGGAGAGAGAGAGAGAGAGGAAGGATGAGAGAGAGAGAGAGAGAGAGGAGGACGAGAGAGAGAGAGAGCATGACAGAAGACAAAGAGAGAAAAAGGGCAGGAGAATAGGAGAAAGAAATGTATTAACAGCACAGAGTGTTAGACAGGGCAGTTGCGAGAAAAAGTCATCAATGCAAACATGTAGATGGTGAAATAGGTATAAAGATTAAAAAAGGCTTTGTTTGAGAATAAATGTTATGATTTCCTTCTTTAAAGCTACAGTGCATAAAAGGACTAAAAAGTGGCATGTCCCATGTAAAACTATAAACCAAGCATCCATCACGTTTACAAATCACCTAAATGATTCAACTTTGACCAAACAAACATGCGGTAGTTGCCGGAAAACACAGCTTGAGTGCACCCATTACATTGATCACCTAATAAAAGTAGTGTATTAAACTGGGCTTGTTTACAAGTCTGTTCATCTGATGCTCCCTTTCTTACCCTGTTGACGTACTTATGTGTCTTTGTTGGGTACAATGTCACAATGACAATAATAAGACAAAGTTGTAATATATCAGAATTCAAAATTTCTAAAACCGGACCTCTGAGGGTATCCAATCCTTCAGAATAGTGCAGACATTTATCACGTTTTAGATGGTGGTTGGAGATTGAAATACAGACTGAGATGGCTTTGCCTCTATCTTATTTTTCACTCTTAACCTTTTTGATTCAATCTTTTCTGCTTTATTTCTGCCTCCCCTCCTTCCATATCTATAAGGCTCATATCAGACTCAGGATGGTTTCTAACAGAGACAGAAGTTAAAGTTTATCGCTCAATCTACTTACCCGCTAAAGCTAACTACCATGTCTGGGGCAACAATAAAGACAGAACGAAGGCACCAAGAGCTGATAGGACTAAATTGCCCAAAGGTTGGTGGCTCAATGCCACACTGAATGAGGAGTTAGTGAAGCGGTCAGGTGTGCGTTAAAATCTGTATAAGAAAGAAAAGGGCAATATTGAAGGCCAATGTCAAAGTGGTGTGCGTGTCTGTAGATGCCAGTCACTGCAATCTGTTTGTAAAGCAATGTTGCTTGAATTGGACTATAACTATCACTAATTTATTACTGATAGAAGTAATTGTGCTTGAGTGGTATTTGTGTGGTGTGTGTGTGTGTGTGTGTGTGTGGTGTGTGGTGTGTGTGTGTGTGTGTGTGTGTGTGTGTGTGTGTGTGTGTGTGTGTGTAAGCCTGGATGTGAGTATTTGGGTTGTGTGTTGTGTTTGTGTGCTGGCCCTCGGTGGTGCCAGTCAGTCATGACAAGAGGAGAGAATAAAAACCCGTAGGCACCAGGGACCTTATCATACTGTGTGTGTGGTGTGTGTGGTGTGTGTGTGTGTGTGTGTGTGGTGTGTGTGTGGGTGGTGTGTGTGGTGTGTGTGTGTTGTGTGTGTGTGTGTGCGTGCGTGCGTGCAGAGAGTGACCCTCTCACCAGGCTAGTGTCACAGACGGTTGGTTTTGGTACACAGCCCTTTGGCTTTTGGTGGCCTATGGCCAAAGTACTAAGGTCTGGGGAGGAGTTTAAATGGAGAGAGTGTGTGTGTGTATAGTGTGTGTGTGTGTGTGTGTGTGTGTGTGTGTGTGGTTGTGTGTGTGTGTTGTGGTGTGTGTGTTGTTGTGTGTTGTGCGTGTGGTGTGGTGTGTGTGTACACCAACTATATTAGAATACGGTCTTCCAGACCAAACACCACCACCATTGTCACTTTCTTGCTAGCTCACTTCAACAATAGTTCTACTTTTTTTTCTGTTGTTCTTGCATTGTTCAGCTGAAATGCACGAACGGGGTTTAGGTTGTCCCGTTTCCCCCACCCCTTCACATGTTAATAAAAATCTTTCAATTCTGAGACAGAGAAAAACGACATGGTAACCAGTGTAAAATGCGTGTCAATGCTATCATTATCTCCGGGTCATCACACATAAACCTCAATATTTGTGTGCAGTGTCTCCATATGTCTAAGGGAGGGCCACAGTGTCAGACTCTGAAAACCCCTGATCTAGAAAGACAAGACAGGCAGTGACTGATTAAAAAGCAGAGGATTAGAACTCTTTGGCTGACATCTGAAAATTTTATTTCCCAATAGAAAAGACTGAAACAGACTCAGTCCAATTTGGACCATTATACGTGAGCCAAGCCTTTAGAGGTAAAATGCACACTAGGGAGTGAATGAACAAGTAAGGGAAGAGTGATTGTAGCGTGTGAAAGCCTAGAGAAATAGGACATGTCTCTTGCCTTTTCATGAGGTTACTGTACTTCGGAGTGTGGTAATTTTTCAAAAGGATGTGTATTCCATACTTCTTCCACATGTGCCATTTCCTTTATCCAAACAACCATCTATCGTTCATCACCCAGCGGTCATAAATAATTGTACAAGTGAAGAAATTTGAGCAAAGCTAGAGGCTGCGAATCACTGTTGTAAACGAAATGTTAAATTCTGTGCCAATTAAGGTCTTCCCTGAAGTCAGGGGACCAATTTGTGAAAAGCCAAAAGGTCCTTCAATGTCTGTGTTTCATCCATGTCATCAAACTATAACCCTCGCTATTGGATTCATAAGTTGACCAGTAAGTGCCACACGACAGTTCGCGACTTATGCTATTGTCTGTTCATTGGATCTCATCCACAATATGCATATGTTAATGTAGGACACTTCTTGATTTTAAAACGAACCTATGTGGTTATGAGGCAGCTTTACTTTGTATTCAGCTCAAGACAACTCTAAGACTCTCTCACACAGCCTCCATAGGCCCAATTAACAGCCAATTACTGCCAGACAGCAAGAGAGGATGGAATGGAAACAGTATCCCTTTTTTAACCCAGACTAGATATTTCATTACATTAATGTCCATGAAAATGACACACACAGTGGAGAGGAAAGAGGGTAGACAGGAGCAAAGGAGGGAGCAGAGAGAGTTGGAAATGGAGAGAGAGAAGATAGAAGAGTGGATGAAATTAGAAATGTCTGTGAGAGAGAATGTGGTGGAGGAGGCGGAGATATTAAACATGAGTGTTTTTTATGTGCTGAAGAAGTTAATTTAGCATAAGCAACTTAAGATGTAAAAACCATCCGCCAAATGCTAACTCTTAATAACATGCACAGAAAATGGAAATATATGAATCCTTCTTCAACCTCTGGACTAATGTCAGGATAGCCACATTATGAGTCTGCACATATACATATGTCTGTGAATTTCTCTACTCTATGCAGGTGTCTGGAAAAAACACAGATGGATGAAGACAAAGGAGTCATCAGCAAATACTTCAACTAGAATGGAACTACAATCATCATGTCAAGTGAGTGATTTAAAAACTCATACTTTTAACTTCCTTTGCCTCAAAAATCAAACCAATGCAGCACTAATGTGAACAACCGCTGTGTATAGATGACAAGTATCCACAAATAAACATTTAGCACAATCTTCACAGCCAAAACAGGGACAGATGTGAAGCCAAATATAAAAAATATGAAGACAAATATGAGAAAACATTCTTGCAATGTGATAAATAGAAAGCCATGTAAACACTGAGAACAATTTTTTAAATATATTTTAGACACCTTGGCAGAATAACGTGGTTGGAGTGACAGCCTTGAAACTGTAAGGCCATAGACAAACCATGGTTTGGTTCAATGTCTATAGCTGCAAATCCTGTCAAAGGCTTCTGAGCAAGACACTTTTTCTGCAATTAGCAATTTGACATACCAGCTTCTCTGCACTATAAAAGTCTATGATCCTGTCACCCTTAATGTATGATGTGATGACAGTATTCCACTGGACTCTGTATGGCTCACCCTCCCCAGACTCATCAATGTGACTAAAGACTTTCAATTAGCTTATTACTTAGGAATTTAACAGCCACTTGTCCTATAGCAGGGCTTATTATTTGTATTTTTATTCTTATGTGGTGTCATAACTATCTCTTATATTTCCATAGGTCATGTGAAGGGTATGTCAATACTGCAGATGAATGTTGCCTTGCCTCACAATACATCAAACTCAAGATGTTCTGATGCTTATAGTTTAGTTAGTTAAGCTAATCCTAATGTACCAATGCAGTGTACAAAACAAATCCAGCTTTATTTACAGCAAGATTTGTACACAGTATCGCACAAGTCTTCATTGCTAATCAAAACGCTGTGAATTGCTTTCCTCTTTTAACTTCTTCATAACTTCTAATATGCAACCGAATGGACTGAAAGAAGCCAAATTCAGACGTACCTTCTACCATCTTGAGAAAAAAACAATTACTCTGAATTTAAATTGCAGGTATAGTAATGGGTTTAATTTACTGGATTGAAAATGTACTCAGAGGGACAGAGCTCTGCGAATGTCTTACTGTATGTAAAAAACATTTTAAATATGCAAACTTCCAGTAGAGGTGAGGCTTGAGGTGGCAAGCTAATGTGTATTGTCCGTACAATGAGATAGTTGGTTAATGCATCTGGCCACACCACACATTCCCACACACACATCAAACCCCCCCCCCCCCCCCCCACACCACACACAACAACCGCCCCCCCTACACACACACACACATCCCCCCACACCCCCACACACACAAGTTGCTGTCTCTGGCTGCCAAAACTTGCTATGGCAGCAGAAACCACAGATCAACTTGACACATCTTCTCTTTTTCTCTTGTTGTTGAACATGTTTCTCTCAAAGGAGTTACAGACACAGATCTACAAAAGTGTGTGTCCATTCTTTTAATGTGTGAAACTCCATGTTCTCAAGTGTGTGTGTTTTTTTAAGCACACATGTTGTGTATTTGGCTGAACTTAACGTGTGGTTACTATGGAGTAAATTTTATTAGTCTAAAATTATTGTGTTAGGTGTGCATGTTGTTTTCTACCAAGAGAGTCATACTTTAAGGCAGTCTGTTATGGCCAAAGCTTCTAAATTAATCAGTACCCCTCAGGCCTCTGACCCCACACACCCACCCACAACACACACACACACACACACACACAACAAAGACCCACACACACACACACACACACACACACGCACCACACACCACACACCACACACACACACCCACACCAAACACACACACCCACACAGCAATATTGCAAGAGGCATCCCTCATAGAGTCAAACAGGCCCAATGGCACCCATGGAGAAATACTGAGACAAGTGAAGATGATTAGTATCGAAGCACACAACACAACAGACACACAGGACACACCGACGAGAAATAGGCACTTTGTAAAAAGTTGTGTTATGTTTATTATACTATCAGGTGTTGTAGGGAAAAAAGAATGAATCTATGGTCTTCTTCATACTGTAATGTAAAAAATATGCAAGTAGTGGTGGGACTGTGTTTTAGTATTTGTGCGCTTCTTCCTATCGTGTGTGTGTGTGGGTGGTGTGTGTACTGCAGCAGCATAAATCTAATTCCATTTCCATAATGGCAACTCCAACTGAGGAAAGTACTGCTCCGTTCCCTCTCACATATGTATATATATTGAATGAACACATATATTCCCCCAAAGTCAAAGCTACTCAAACATCCTCACTCTGCGTAGTACATTACACACAAAAACACGTCAGTCCCAAATACACACATTGTGAGAAAAAGGCAGAGAAAAGAGTGTGCCTTTTGGTTTGTTGTGAGGCAGGAGCCTGCACAAAACACATAAAAAGTAAACTGATATGAATATGCTATGTACATCCAGCAGAGACAGAGCAGCATCATTAGGGTTGTGCTGGTGGACGAGTCACGTCCATTGTGATGGACTGGTCGACATCGCGATGGAGAGCCACTAACATGATGCCACGCCCCCCACCCTGTCAGACACAAGCTAATCCTAATTGCGGGCGCTGGAGGGGAAATATGACAATTGCGGGATGGGGACAGGGCCCCTTAAGTGGAAGATACTTTTTCCCCTCTAACGTGCCACTATTGTGAAAAAAAACCATCGCTTTGAGCAGGACTAGATTGGCTGTAGTGACAGTCTCTCTCTCTCTCCCCGTCAGTTGTAGATCACTCTACCTGCTAGAACATTGACACAGTGGACTTGAGCGAGAGAGAAAAGGCGCTACCTGTACGTACACACCGCAACGCGTTGAGCTTCTAAAGTTGCTGGAAGTCGCTGTGTACACAATAGCTTAAACGCTCAATTTGATTATGGCTGCAATACCATATTTTATTTAAGAACACTGACCCCAACACCATATCACGTTTGAAGAATAAAGACAAAAGTCTAGTTATGAAATGGAAAATACTTGAAGCCTCACAGCAGGAAAAGGACAATTAACCAAGATTCCCTTTGGCTTGCCAAGTGAGTTGCTGCAACGGGCCCCACATGAGCTCACAGCAGTGGTCTGGTCTTTTGAAAAACAAGCTTTATTCTGACTTTAAAAATAAAGGATAAAGCTGACATCGAGCAGTACTTGAAATCACCACACCAGAATATTATATTTTTTAGATTATTCCTGTGGCTTCTTGTATTGAGATGTAATTGTGTCAATGCTGATGTTTTGAAATTTCACACCTGTTTTAAAACATTTAAGGGGTGTTACCAACCATAAATAAATATTTTTCACCCTAAAATGAATCATGTTTAATGCACAGCTGCAACACAGCCTTGTGAAGACAGAAAAATGGAGACAACCATATATACAGTACCAACTGTTTAAGTCATGTTTAAAAAAAAAAAAAATTACATTTTCTCCCAGGTTTAATTATGAGTTCTAACTTTTAGACCTTGTCTTCGGACATATTGCAGCAACTTTCTCATGGAATATTGGCTTAGATGCAAACAATACCTTATGTAGCAAGAAGATACACGTGACATTGAACTTTGACTGAATTAATAAGACATTGTGTTCATCTTTAATTAAGTCCCTAAAGGTTCAATTCTTCAGTCCTGAAGCTGCAGTTTCAAAACAGTTGATAATGAAAAACAAATATAGCACATGCACATTTTTTCAGAATCCAGGCAGTTTTGTTTTAATTACAGGGCGAACCGTTGAACAGTAAGCCTGGTGAAGAATTCTGGAGCCGGACAAAAGGTTGACACTTCTCTCTAAAAACTCTCTCCCAAACTACAACAAAACAGAACAGGGTGAATGTGTCTGTGCAGTGTGTGTCACCCGCACGAGTGTACAATCTTAGTGCGAACACGTGCACAAAACTAATTTTTCCACGCATAAACCTTTGGCAGGTGTTCCAGCTCTACTTGGAGGCAGAGCTCAGTGAGGGAAGGGAAAAGACTTGTCTTAGCTGTTTAAATCCCCTTGAGACAGCAAGTGAAAAATGCCCAGAGAGTTTATGTATGTGTTGCGGAGCTTCTTTTTTTATAGAGTTAAGCAGGGTGGTAAGCACCCTGGGCGTTTCTCAACGCCTCGCCAACAGGTATTATGATACACAGGCTTAGGTTCACTGGAAGACCTTAGAAGAAGCTAAGTATGTCATCGGTTCAGGGAAACAATAAATTATGTTACACTACATTAGAAACTGGTTAAAGAAAATACCAAGTGAAGCAGATCACAATCTGTTCTCTATTAGCTTACAAGGTGTATGCAAACATTCATTATACAAATAAATGTAATTAAATCTATTATGTAAGTGTGATTTTAAATTGCAGTAAGGGCCTTATCTCAGAAATCAAATCACTTTCTGACCTACCCCTTTCAATTGAATGGAAAATGTCCTTCATGATATGCAAGTTAGAAAAAGAATTGGTTAATGAACCAGAAGACAACCATATCATACTGCAGCGGGAACGATGACTTCTGTCTGTGGAAACAACTGTGTACAGGGACTCCAGACTCCAAAGCTTTAATATTATGTATGTGAACATTGTTGGAGTTTAGTTTGAGGGAAACACAATATCAATTAACACTAACTTATACCACTGTTTGTCTATGTTGATGGCGGCCCCCCACAGTGATAATTTTGCCGCTGAGTATGCTATAGGGCAGACGCACACAGGGTTTCGCTATGTACACGCGCAACGCGCTCCTTTAAGCTGAAAAGTCATTAAGTCATAATTACACGACTTGCTCTACTGAACTCAAACAACTGTCATTCTGCTCTCCCTCCCCGAGCAACTGGAAGGAACAGACATGACGTCATCACTCGCAAAGTCATGGCAACAAGTAAACAACAGGAGGACGTACTACGTGTCACTCAATCTTAGGCAAAGGGACAAACAGAGCCGCGACATGAAATCCGCACTCACGCGGGTCCCATGAAATGTGACAGCTACGTTTAGAGGAAAATGGCATGTGGACACGAATAATTTGATGAATTACTCTTTATCAGACCCCAGATGAGACAAGAAGCTAATGTAAGTGAACGCCTGCGCCCCCGGCAAGAGACGCTGTACTGGAGAAGCTGTATTAACGTTAGCTAGCCATTTTAAACCGTTTTCCAGGTTAGTGGGGGCATACCGCTAAAAAAACCAACATAAAAAAGTAGCTAGTAATGTTCACTAGCGTTTTTGTGTTATTTTGTTGTTTAAACTTGTGTACAATGAGCGGTGACGTAAATCACCGGTATCAGGTAACCTCCCTATGGTACCGTCTATTGGCTGGATGGTGTCAAGGTAACACTCGATAGCTAACATTGCAGAATAAGCCGTGACAGCAATTTTAAACACCTGTTTTTAAACACTGAGGGACGTTACCAACAATAAATAAATCTTTTCACCCTAAAAAGAATATGTTTATTGACACAGCCGCACACACAGCCTTGTGAAGGCAGAAAAGGAAAGCATGCAATGTACAATGGAACGGTGACGTAAATCACCGGTTTCAAGTAACCTCCCTATGGTACCGTATATGGCTGGTGGGTGTCAAGGTAACAGTCGGTGAGCTACATTAGCAGATAAGCCCGTTGACAGCGATATTATTGTTTCATAACAAACAAAAACACTGTATAGATACGGGTACTCATAGCTTGAGTAGACTTAGGTCAACAAAAGTAATTTAAAGAAAAAAGTGAAAAGAAATTATCGGTAAGAAGAAATGATCATAAGAAGACACCTGGACATGTGTTTAAGAGGTTTACTTTTAGGCTGGTGGTGTTTGAAACAGAGAGAAAGCAGTGGTGTTAGTCTGAAATGATATTGGATGTATTTTATCTGTGTTTGGCGGTACAGCACTTTGTTCAGCTACTGTGATGTGAAAGGCTTTATAAAAATAAAGTGATGATGAGATGATGAGAATGAGTTTAAGGTCAAGGCAGGCTGACTGGAGCTAAAGGAGAGGCTGAAGAACTAGAAGGATTTGAAACAATCCCACCAGGAAAACACCATTTAATACGGGCCGACAGGAGAGGGGGTGTCAGTATCTTAGTGGTTTCAAGAGTGAGTTGTGTCAAAATGTCAACAGACCAAAGTTCAAGCAGCTTGTGGCATGTGGCTTGAAAGGGATATGTCACAATCATATCAGCGATTCCAAAACAGAGAAAACTAGGCGTAAACAACATCTAGAATACATTAGACAGAAGTCACACCCAAAAAAAAAAAAAAAACTTCACTTAGTGAGGAGAGGCACCCCGGGACAGTACCAGTAGCCCCATACACTTAGCTACCAG
>NC_045755.1:10048537-10063421 GCF_008692095.1 Etheostoma spectabile | reverse complement strand
TCGAGAGGACCGTTTGTTGGCTCGAAAATCCAAGGCCAGCCCATTTTCTACAGCAGCAGAGCTCCACGAGACCTGGTCACCTGAAGTCCCTGTGCCAACCTGAACAGTTTGTTGGATTCTGTCTTGAAATGGCCTCCATGGACGAATCAGTGCCCAGAAGCCAGCACTAAACAAAAGACAATTGAAAAACTGTGTGGCATTTGCCAAGGCCCACAGCCTGCTAAAAGGATG
Source organism: Etheostoma spectabile (assembly GCF_008692095.1). Classification (NCBI taxonomy): domain Eukaryota; kingdom Metazoa; phylum Chordata; class Actinopteri; order Perciformes; family Percidae; genus Etheostoma; species Etheostoma spectabile. Next base: position 10,063,190 of record NC_045755.1, on the reverse strand, counting down.
GACGCTGGAGAAGTGGAAGAAAGTGGATTTTTCAGATAAATCTTCTGTTGAATTACACCACAGTTGCCGCAAATATTGCAGGAGACATACTGGAGCCCGCATGGATCCAAGATTCACCCAGAAAATAGTGAAGTTTGGTGGCGGTGGTGGTGCTCCATTGCATACTTCCATCTCCACTTAAAAGTTACTCAAGGCGAAGAAGATCAAGATGCTCCAGGATTGGCCGGCCCAGTCACCAGACAACATCATTGAGCATATGTGGGGTAGGATGAAAGAGGAAGCATGGAAGACCAAACCAAAGAATATTGATGCTCTGGGAGGCATGCAAGACTGCTTTCCTAGCTATTCTGATGACTTCTCAATACATTGTATGAATCCTTGCCAAACCACATGGATGCTGTCCTTCAAGCTCAAGGAAGTCATACAAGATATTAAATTTGGATTCACAGCACGCTATTTAATTTGCGACATATTTTAGTATTTGCAGTAAATTTGTTCAATTTCTGTATAGGCGACAAAACTTTTGTCTTGCCAAAATTTGACCTTTCTGTCGTTTAAATGATAAATCTTTGTTTCAGTGAAACTAATTTATTTCAGTGCATTGAACATCATTTGGGAGGGTTTTAGTTTTCATATAGAGATTTCTTACACCAATTGATTAATTAAAAGTCAGGTTAATAGCAGGTGTTTCTACAAAATAGATAAGCGACAAGAATTTGTCAGGGAGTACATGAATTTGCGGGATCCGTGGGTCCTCGAGACTTCAGCTGTCAGTCATGCGCGCCGCTGTTCGCAACAAATCCGGACCTGGTGGGATAAAACGGCAGGAGGAGCACAGAGCTGTCACACAGCAGAGCCGATCCGCAGCCATTACGCATCCTGTGGAAATTGGGGGTTAATTTATGTGTTCCCTAACTTGCATGCTTCATTACGGAGGGTCCAGAACTCTGAACCAAGAAGGAAAATATTATTATTCCTTTCATTCTTATCAAAAGGTAGCACATACCAGATCCACTCCATTCTTCCCTTTTTTACAATAAGATCCCACACATATACACTATGTAACTTTTACCACATGGAACTCAAATCCCCTGACAGTAGCTAAAGGCTACACAACAACCTACCTCAGACAGACTGCCAAGCGCTGCTCTGGGTAAATAGGATGCCAGTAGTTGGTCCTCTGCCTGCACAAAATTTCAAACCTGTCGCAAATTAGTCTGTATTATAATTTTGTTGCAAAATTTACACAGACGAGTATTTCACAATTCCGATGTGTAAAGGCCCTAACCCTAAACTGGCTCGTGGTCAAGGTGCCCCTGAACTCATCTCATTACAGACTCCAGCAACCGTTTCCTCTCTCCTTCCTCTCCTATCCAAAAATGTATTTGCTGAGACAAAAGGAGGCAACACAAAAAAGCAGCCACTGTCATTCACACACGCATACACGCAGTGAATGAAGAAAAAAAAAATCTTCGGGAGCAAACACTCTCATTTACCAAAACAAGAAATGGAAGACGGGTGAAGGAAGAAAGATGCAGACCAAGTGTGAGAAATAGATGACAGGAGAGGAGAAAATGACGGGGAAAAAAATTATTTCTTGTTCTTCCAAAATGAATTTCAAGGCTCATCTGCTTTGGGTGGTGTTAGCGTTCACAGCCTACCAGCCTCATATAAATAAAGACTCGGGGAGGACAACTAGCCATCATCTGTTATATGGACATAGACAGATAGAGAGAGAGAGAGAGAGAGAGAGAGAGAGAGAGAGAGAGAGAGAGAGAGAGAGAGAGCATGACAAGACAGACTAAAGAGAGAAAAAGGGAGAATAGGAGAAAGAAAATGTATTAACAGCACAGAGTGTTAGACAGGGCAGTTGCGAGAACAAAGTCATCAATGCAAACATGTAGAAGGTGAAATAGGTATAAAGATTAAAAAAGGCTTTGTTTGAGAATAAAATGTATGATTTCCTTCTTTAAAGCTACAGTGCATAAAAGGACTAAAAGTGGCATGTCCCATGTAAAACTATAACCCAAGCATCCATCACGTTTACAAATCACCTAACTGATTCAACTTTGACCAAACAAACATGCGGTAGTTGCACGGAAACACAGCTTGAGTGCACCCACTTTACATTGTATCACCTAATAAAAGTAGTGTATTTAAACTGTTGGCTTGTTTACAGTCTGTTCATCTGATGCTCCTTTCTTACCCTGTTAGACTTACTTATGTGTCTTTGTTGGGTACAATGTCACAATGACAATAATAAGACAAAGTTGTAATATATCAGAATTCAAAATCTTCTAAAACCGGACCTCCTGAGGTTATCCAATCCCTTCAGAATAGTGCAGACATTTATCACGTTTTTAGATGGTGGTTGGAGATTGAAATACAGACTGAGATGGCTTTGCCTCTATCTTATTTTTCACTCTTAACCTTTTTGATTCAATCTTTTCTGCTTTATTTCTGCCTCCTCCTTCCCATTATCTCATAAAGGCTCATATCAGACTCAGATGGTTTCTAACAGAGACAGAAGTTAAAGTTTATCGCTCAATCTACTTACCCGCTAAAGCTTAACTACAATGTCTGGGGCAACAATAAAGACAGAACGAAGGCACCAAGAGCTGATAGGACTAAATTGCCCAAAGGTTGGTGGCTCAATGCCACACTGACTGAGGAGTTAGTGAAGCGGTCAGGTGTGCGTTAAAATCTGTATAAGAAAGAAAAGGGCAATATTGAAGGCCAATGTCAAATTTAGTGTGTGCGTGTCTGTAGATGCCAGTCACCTGCACATCTGTTGTAAAGCAATGTTCTTGAATTGGACTATATAACTATCACCTAATTTATTACTGATAGAAGTAATTGTGCTTGAGTGGTATTTGTGTGTGTGTGTGTGTGTGTGTGTGTGTGTGTGTGTGTGTGTGTGTGGTGTGTGTGTGTGTGTGTGTGTGTGTGTGTGTGTGTGTGTGTGTGTAAGCCTGGATGTGAGTATTCTGGGTCTGTGTGTTGGTGTTTGTGTGCTGGCCTCGGTGGTGCCAGTCAGTCATGACAAGAGGAGAGAATTAAAAACCGTAGGCACCAAGGGACCTTATCATACTGTGTGTGTGTGTGTGTGGTGTGTGTGTGTGTGTGTGTGTGTGTGTGTGTGTGGGTGGTGTGTGTGGTGTGTGTGTGTGTGTGTGTGTGTGTGCGTGGCGTGCGTGCAGAGAGTGACCTCTCACCAGGCTAGTGTCACAGACGGTTGGTTTTGGTACCAGCCCTTTGGCTTTTGGTGGCCTATGGCCAAAGTACTAAGGTCTGGGGAGGAGTTTAAATGGAGAGAGTGTGTGTGTGATAGTGTGTTGGTGTGTGTGTGTGTGTGTGTGTGTGTGTGTGTGTGTGTTTGTGTGTGTGTGCGTGTGCGTGTGCGTGTGTGTGTGTACACCAACTATATTAGAATACGGTCTTCCTAGACCAAACCACCAACACATTGTCACTTTCTTGCTAGCTCACTTCAACAATAGTTCTACTTTTTTTTCTGTTGTTCTTGCATTGTTCAGCTGAAATGTCACGAACGGGGTTTAGGTTGTCCCCGTTTCCCCCCACCCCTTCACATGTTAATAAAATCTTTCAATTCTGATACAGAGAAAAAACGACATGGTAACCAGTGTAAAATTGCTGTTCAATGCTATCATTATCTCCGCTGTCCATCACACATAAACCTCAATATTTGTGCTTTGCAGTTGTCTCCATTATGTCTAAGGGAGGGCCACAGTGTCAGACTCTGAAAACCCCTGATCTAGAAAGACAAGACAGGCAGTGACTGGATTAAAAAGCAGAGGATTAGAACTCTTTGGCTGACATACTGTAAAATTTTATTTCCCCAATAGAAAAGACTGAAACAGACTCAGTCCAATTTGGACCAATTATAACGTGAGCCAATGCCTTTAGAGGTAAAACTGCACACTAGGGAGTGAATGAACAAGTAAGGGAAGAGTGATTGTAGCGTGTGAAAGCCTAGAGAAATAGGACATGTCTCTTTGCCTTTTCATGAGGTTAACTGTACTTCGGAGTGTGATTAATTTTTCAAAAGGATGTGTATTCCATACTTCCTTCCCACATGTGCCATTTTCCTTTATCCAACAACCCATCTATCCGTTCATCCACCCAGCGGTCTATAAATAATTGTCAAGTGAAGAACATTTGAGCAAAGCTAGAGGCTGCGAATCACTGTTGTAAACGAAATGTTAAATTCTGTGCCAATTAAGGTCTTCCCTGAAGTCAGGGACCAATTTGTGAAAAGCCAAAAGGTCCTTCAATGTCTGTGTTTCATCCATGTCATCAAACTATAACCCTCCGCTATTGGATTCATTAAGTTGACCAGTAAGTGCTCACACTACAGTCCGCTACTTATTGCTCATTGTCTGTTCATTGGATCTCATCCACAATATGCATATGTTAATGTAGGACACTTCTTGATTTTAAAACGAACCCTATGTGGTTATGAGGCAGCTTTACTTTGTATTCAGCTCAAGACATACTCTAAGACTCTCTCACACAGCCTCCATAGGCCCAATTAAACAGCCATAATTACTGCCAGACAGCAATGAGAGGATGGAATGGAAAACAGTATCCCTTTTTTAACCCAGACTAGATATTTCATTACATTAATGTCCATGAACATGACACAGCCAGTGGAGAGGAAAGGAGAGTAGACAGGAGCAAAGGAGGAGAGCAGAGGAGTTGGAAATGGAGAGAGAGAAGATAGAAGAGTGGATGAAATTAGAAATGTCTGTGAGAGAAATGTGGTGGAGGAGGCGGCAGATATTAAATGAGTGTTTATGTTGCTGAAGAAGTTAATTTAGCATAAGCAACTTAATGATTAAAAACCCATCCGCCAAATGCTAACTCTTAATAACATGCACAGAAAATGGAAATATTATGAATCCTTCTTCTAACCTCTGGACTAATGTCAGTATAGCCACATTATGAGTTCTTGCACATATACCATATGTCTTGTGAATTTCTCTACTCTATGCAGGTGTCTGGAAAACACCACAGATGGATGAAGACAAAGGAGTCATCAGCAAATACTTCAACTAGAATGGAACTACATCATCCTGTGCAAGTGAGTGATTTAAAAACATCATACTTTAACTTCCTTTGCCTCAAAATCAAACCAATTGCAGCACTAATGTGAACAACCGCTGTGTATATGATGACAAGTATCCACAAATAAACATTTAGCACAATCTTCACAGCCAAAACAGGGACAGATGTGAAGCCAAATATAAAAATATGAAGACAAATATGAGAAAACATTCTTGCAATGTGATAAATAGAAAGCCATGTAAACACTGAGAACAATTTTTTTAAATATATTTTAGACACCTTGGCAGAATAACGTGGTTGGAGTGACAGCCTTGAAACTGTAAGGCCATAGACAAACCATGGTTATGGTCAATGTGTCTATAGCTGCAAATCCTGTCAAAGGCTTCTTGAGCAAGACACTTTTTCTGCAATTAGCAATTTGACATACCAGCTTCTCTGCACTATAAAAAGTCTATGTCATCCTGTCACCTTTAATGTATGATGTGATGACAGTATTCCTACTGTGACTCTGTATGGCTCACCCTCCCCAGACTCATCAATGTGACTAAAAGACTTTCAATTACTGCTTATTACATTAGGGAATTTAACAGCCACTTGTCCTATATGCAGGGCTTATTATTTGTATTTTTTATTTCTTATGTGGTGTCATAACTTATCTCTTATATTTCCATAGGTCATGTGAAAGGGTATGTCAATACTGCAGATGAATGTTGCCTTGCCTCACAATACATCAAACTCAAGATGTTTTCTGAATGCTTATAGTTTAGTTAGTTAAGCTAATCCTAATGTACCAATGCAGTGTACAAAACAATCCAGCTTTATTTACAGCTAAGATTTGTACACAGTATCGCACAAGTCTTTCATTGCTAATCTTAAAACGCTGTGAATTGTCCTTTCCTCTTTTAACTTCTTCATAACTTCTAATATGCACCGAATGACTGAAAGAAGCCAAACTTCAGACGCTACCTTCTACCATCTTGAGAAAAAAACAAATTACTCTGAATTTAAATTGCAGGTATAGTAATGGGTTTAATTATACTGGATTGAAACTGTACTCAGAGGGACAGAGCTCTGAGAATGTTCTTACTGTATGTAAAAACATTTTAAATATGCAAACTTCCCAGTAGAGGTGAGGCTTGAGGTGGCAGCTAATGTGATATTGTCCGTACAATGAGATATGTTGGTTAATGCATCTGGCACACCACACATTCACACACCATCACACCCCCCCCCCCCCCCCCCCCCCCCCCCCCCCCCCCACACACACACACACACCGCCCCCCCTACACACACACACACATCCCCCCACACCCCCACACACACAAGTTGCTGTCTCTGGCTGCCAAAAACTTGCTATGGCAGCAGAAACCACAGCTCAACTTGACACATCTTCTCTTTTTCTCTCTGTTGTTCAACATGTTTCTCTCAAAGGAGTATACAGACACAGATCTACCAAAAGTGTGTGTCCATTTCTTTTAATGTGTGAAACTCCATGTTTCTCAAGTGTGTGTGTTTTTTTTAAAGCACACATGTTGCTGTATTTGGCTGAACTTAACGTGTGTTTACTTATGAGTAAATTTTATTAGTCTAAATTATTGTGTTTAGGTGTGCATGTTTGTTTTCTACCAAGAGAGTCATACTTTAAGGCAGTCTGTTATGGCCAAAAGCCTTCTAAATTAATCAGTACCCCTCAGGCCTCTTGACCCCACACACCCACACACACACACACACACACACACACACACACACACACACACACACACACACACACACACACACACACACACACACACACACACACACACACACACACACACACACACACACACACACAGCAATATTGCAGAGGCATCCCTCATAGAGTCAAACAGGCCCAATGGCACCCCATGGAGAAATACTGAGACCAAGTGAAAGATATAGTATGCGTGCACACACACACACAGACACACAGACACACACACGAGAGAATAGGCACTTTGTAAAAAGTTGTGTTATGTTTTTTATTACTATCAGGTGTTGTTAGGAGAAAAAAGAATGAATCATTCTGTCTTCTTCATACTGTACTGTAAAAAATATATGCAAGTGAGTGTGGACTTTTGTTTTAGTATTCTTGTGCGCTTCTCTCCTATCGTGTGTGTGTGTGTGTGTGTGTGTGTGTGTGTACTGCAGCAGCATAAATCTAATTCCCATTTCCATAATGGCACCTCCAACTGAGGAAAGTACTGCTCCTGTTCCCTCTCTCACATATGTATATATATTGAATGCACACATATATTTCCCCCAAAGTCAAAGCCTACTCAAACATCCTCACTCTCGTAGGTACATTACACACACAAAACACCGTCAGTCCCAAAATACACACATTGTGAGAAAAAGGCAGAAAAGAGTTGTGCCTTTTTGTTTTGTTTGTGAGGCAGGACCTTGCACAAACACATAAAAAGTAAACTGATATGAATATTGCCTATTGTACATCCAGCAGAGACAGAGCAGCAGTCATTAGGGTTGTGCTGGTGGACGATGTCATCGTCCATTGTGATGACTGGTCGACATCGCGATGGAGAGCCACTAACATGATGCCACGCCCCCCACCCTGTCAGACACAAGCTAATCCTAATTGCGGGCGCTGGAGGGGAAATTGACAATTGCGGGATGGGGACAGGGCCCCTTAAGTGGAAGATACTTTTTCCCCTCTAACGTGCAACCTATTTGTGAAAAAAACCATCGCTTTGAGCAGACTAGATTGGCTGTAGTGATACAGTCTCTCTCTCTCTCCCCCGTCAGTTGTAGCTCACTCTACCTGCTAGTAACATTGGACACAGTGGACTTGAGCGAGAGAGAAAAGGCGCTACTGTACGTACACACCGCCAACGCGTTGAGCTTCTAAAGTTGCTGGAAGTCGCTGTGTACACAATAGCTTAACGCTCACTTTTGATTATTGGCTGCAATACCATATTTTTTATTTAAGAACACTGACCCCCAACACCATATCACGTTTGAAGAATAAAGACAAAAGTCTAGTTATGAAATGGAAAATACTTGAGCCTCACAGCAGGAAAAGGACATTCAACCAAGATTCCCTTTGGCTTGCCAAGTGAGTTGCTGCAACGGGCCCCACATGAGCTCACAGCATGTGTCTGTGTCTTTTGAAAACAAGCTTTTATTCTGACTTTAAAATAAAGGACTAAAGCTGACATCGAGCAGTACCTTGAAATCACCACACCAGAATTTATTATATTTTTTAGATTATTCCTGTGGCTTCTTGTATTGAGATGTAATTGTGTCAATGAGTGATTGTTTTGGAAATTTTCACACCTGTTTTAAAACATTAAGGGGTGTTACCAACATAAATAAATCTTTTTCACCCTCAAAATGAATCATGTTTAATTGACACAGCTGCAACACAGCCTTGTGAAGACAGAAAATGGAAACACATCGATATATACAGTACCAACTGTTTCAAGTCATGTTTAAAAAAAAAAAAAATTACATTTTCTCCCAGGTTTAATTATGAGTTCTAACTTTTAGACCTTTGTCTTCGGAAATATGTTGCAGCAACTTTCTCATGGAATATTGGCTTAGATGCAAACAATACCTTATGTAGCAAGATAATACGTGACATTGAACTTTGACTGAATTAATAAGTACATTGTGTTCATCTTTAATTAAGTCCCTAAAGGTTTCAATTCCTTCAGTCCTGAGCTGCAGTTTCAAAACAGTAGATAATGAAAAACAAATATAGCACTGCACATTTTTTCAGAATCCAGGCAGTTTTGTTTAAATTACAGGGCGAACCGTTGAACAGTAAGCCTGGTGAAGAATCTGGAGCCGGACCAAAAGGTTTGACACTTCTCTCTAAAAACTCTCTCCCAACTACAACAAAACAGCAACAGGGTGAATGTGTCTGTGCAGTGTGTGTCACCCTGCACGAGTGTACATCTTAGTGCGAACACGTGCACAAAACTAATTTTTCCACGCATAAACCTTGGCAGGTGTCCAGCTCTACTTGGACAGAGCTCAGTGAGGGAAGGGAAAGACTTGTCTTAGCTGTTAAATCCCCTCTGAGACAGCAAGTGAAAAATGCTCAGAGAGTTTTATGTATTGTTGCGGAGCTTCTTTTTTATAGAGTTAAGCAGTGGTAAGCACCCCTGAGGGCTTTCTCAACGGCCTCGCCAACAGGTATTATGATACACAGGCTTAGGTTCACTGACAGACCCTTAGAAGAAGCTACTGTATGTCATCTGTTTCCAGGGAAACAACTAAATTATGTACACTACATTAGAACTGGTTAAAGAAAATACTCAGTGAAGCAGATAACAATCTGTTTCTCTATCTAGCTTACAAGTTGTATGCAAATTCAATTATTAGCACATAATTATGTAAATTTAAATTCCTATTATGTAAGTGTGATTTTAAATTGCAGTAAGGGCCTTATCTCAGAAATCAATCACTTTCTGACCTTACCCCTTTCAATTTGAATGGAAAATGTCCTTCATGATATGCAAGTTAGAAAGAACATTTGGTTTAATGAACCAGAATGACCAACCATATCATACTGCAGCGGAAGATGACTTCTGTCTGTGGAAACAACTGTGTACAGGGCTCCAGACTCCACAGCTTTAATATATACTGTATGTGAACATTGTTGGAGTTTAGTTTGCTGGAGAAACATCAATATCAATTAACACTAACTTATACCACTGTTTCGTCTATGTTGATGGCGGCCCCCCACAGTATAATTTCTGCCGCTATGGTATGCTATAGGGCAGACGCACAACAGGGTTTCCGCTATGTACACCGCGCAACGCCGCTCCTTAAGCTGAAAAGTCATTAAGTCATAATTACACGACTCTGCTCTACTGAACTCAAGCAAACTGTCATCTGCTCTCCCTCCCCGAGCAACTGGAACAGTGACATGACGTCATCACTCGCAAAGTCATGGCAACCAAGTAAACAACAGGAGGAGTACTACTTGTCACTCAATCTTAGGCAAAGTGACAAACAGAGCCGCGACATGAAATCCGCACTCACGCGGGTCCCATGAAATTTGACAGCTACAGTTTAGAGGAAAATGGCATTGTGGACACTGAATTTGATGAATTTACTCTTTATCAGACCCCAGATGAGACAAGAAGCTAATGTAAGTGAACGCTGCGCCCCCCTGCAGGAGACGCTGTACTCCGACATGCTGTATTAACGTTAGCTAGCCATTTTAAAACCGTTTTCCAGGTTAGTGGTGGTGCATACCGCTAAAAACCAACATAAAAAATGTAGCTAGTAATGTTCACTCAGCGTTTTTGTTGTTGTTTTGTTGTTAAACTGTGTACAATGAGCGGTGACGTTAAATCACCGGTATCAGGTAACCTCCCTATGGTACCGTCTATTGGCTGGATGGTGTCAAGGTAACAGTCGGTAGCTAACATTTGCAGATAAGCCCGTTGACAGCGATATTATTGTTCATAACAAACACAAACACTGTATAGATACGGGTACTCATAGCTTGAGTAGACTTAGGTCAACAAAAGTAATTTAAAGAAAAAGTGAAAAGTAATTACTCGGTAAGAAATGATCATAAAGACACCTGGACATGTGTTAAAGGTTTTACTTTTAGGCTGTGTGTGTTTGAAACAGAGAGAAAGCAGGTGTTTAGCTCTGAATATGATATGTGGTGATGTATTTTTATCTGTGTTTGCTGTACAGCACTTTGTTCAGCTACTGTGATGTGAAAGCGCTTTATAAATAAAGTGATGATTGATGATGATGATGAATGATGCTCTTAAGGTCAAGGCAGGCTGACTGGCTAGCTAAAGGAGAGGCTGAAGAACTAGAGGGATTGAAACAATCCCACCAGGAAACACTCATTTAATACGGGCCGACAGGAGAGGGTGTCAGTATCTTAGTGGTTTCAAGAGTGAGCTTGTGATCAAAATGTCAACAGACCAAAGTTTCAAAGCAGCTTGTGGCATGTGGCTTGAAAGGGAATAATGTCACATAATATCAGCGATTCAAAACAGAGAAGAACTAGGCGTAAACAACATCTAGAATACATTAGACAGAAGTCAACCCAAAAAAAAAAAAAACTTCACTTAGTGAGGAGAGGCTTACCCCCTTGGACGTATCCAGAGCCCCATACACTTAGCTACCAGCACAGCTAACTGGTAGATTAAACTGTCGTCATCTGTTTAGCTCACCTCCGGACCGCCAATATCAGATACACCAATGTGATTGGTGCAGCTTGGCTACAAGGGTATAGTTAATGAGCAGCATTACTCAATGCCAGAGTAACTTGCTGAACAAATTCAAATTGTGCTTTTGCGAGAACTCTGGATTTCCAAGGTACATAGTAACCATTTTGCCCGGCTAAGGGAACTAGCACACAGATCAACACTACCAAGCCTCTTACTCACCAACACCAGATCGATCACACACAAATTGGATGAGCTACAAATACACACAGAACTGCTGCTTTATGATTTTCACAAAAGCCTGGCTGAACACACTTATCAATAGTAGCTAAAAGCTAGCTCTAGCAGCTAACCAGGAAAGCAAGCTACCCACCAGCAAGATCAAGACAGGGTAGGTGAATATAAACAATGTCTGAGTTGAAAACGCATCTTGATGTTACGTAGGGGCCCTGTTCATGTTGTACTGACATATTAATTGCATTGTGTGTCTGTTAAGAGGCACAAAGGCACTATAAAACTTGCCCCGTTAACTGCCGTTTTAGCTCAGTGGAAGCTTGTACGTAGCTGCAGCTACTCAGTGTTGCCTGCACCGATTCAGGTCGGGGTTTCTACCAATCGAAAGTACTTGCTTATTTATAGCAATCAAGATTAAAGTAAAAATTGGCCGGAATTTTCTTTTAAGAGGTGCAAATAAATTCCACCCTGACTTCAGTCAGTGCAATATTAAGCCCCACACAATTTGTATTTCAGAGTATACGAAAAGAAAAAAAGACTTTTCTTGCACGATTTGTTCATCTGTCATTTATAACAAACTACAGGGTGCAAATGTATAGTAATCATGTAACTTTAGCTTCAACAGAAATGAACAGTATTTTCAAGTTGTTTTTTCAAAGGTTGCTCTACATTTAAAACGTCCCTCCCCCATGTCTAGCCCAATAATGTAATTCGCAAGATCACAGAAGAATAGCTGTCATAGTGGAAACGGTATTGCCCAATCATTTTTTTTTTACTGCCGATAGGTAGATACCATCACATTGCTAAAGCTCACTTTGTCAATGATGCTAACCAAGTCTACATCCACCACCCCTGCTTTTCTGCTAGTGTAGTTTATGCTTTTATTCCTCACCTCAGAGCTGTATCATTAAAGCTATAGTGTGTAGTTTCTGTTGCCCCCTTGAGGAATTGTAAGTAATGACAACAAAACTGTCGGCGTTTCTATATGATACAAGCCTTCCACAACCGTGCACCACATTTCAGTGGTTGTGGGAGGAAATAAAGTGGAGAAAACTCTAATCATTACACTATGTTCATTTGCAGATAAGCTGTTTCCTATATGCCTGTTGATTGGTTTTAAGTGCTTATTAACTGATGCAATAACTCGCATTACAGCATCATTTCCAAATTTAGGTTTTGTATATTTTTTTTAAATAATATCACTTATTTTTTCCTGGGCCTGAGAAAACCTATTTGGCTTTTGTTATACTGTGATTGACAGCCTGCTGCAGGTGTTCTTCTCTCACTCTTTGCTATCTCTGTTCCTCTTGCAAACTCTTTTTTCTCTATCACTCTCTCTCTCTGTCTGTTACTACAATACGTTTCCGTTTCTGTATTTGCGCAGCCATTGATCTGCATCCCACTGCCTGTCCTTTTCTCTTTGTACTTGGCTCTCTCCACCTCTGCTTCCCTCTACTCTCTGCACACAGCCCAGTGTGAACTAAGAGTTAAAATTGTAATTAATTTCATAAGGTCATATAAAGCAGCTAAAAGCTCTCCTGGCACTATTTTTTTTAATTTGATTCACAATCCCTGTTGTGAGATTCTTCACATTAATTGTTGACACTATAGATGGCTGAACGTTGTTTCTACAATGTCGATATTAAAATGTCTTTTGCATATTTAAGTATAATTAGAAAACAAATCAAACTGGCAGAAGCAGGTGTTTGTTATTTTTGGGCTAACTGACAGAAGTCATATTTACGGCCCTTTAATGTTTTGTATTTTCAAAACACTGAACAATAAATCATGTTAATCATTGAATAATAATCACCAGCCCAACATTCAGTAATTAGGCTCATAAAACTGACTTCAGTGGAATGACCGGAGGACATTTTGGAGTAGCCAAAGCAAAGCACGAACCACATAGAGAGGAAGCACGTTTTCTCTCTGTGCCCCTGTGTTCCTGTATTTGTGCTCGCTGACAGACAAGAAGAAACACACAAATCTCCTCTAAATGTCATCCCAATTATCACAGAAGTCACCTAGAAATATCAAAAATATACCAAAATACCAAAGCCTTAAGTTTTTTTCTCATCATGTAGCCTAACCCATCAAATCTATCTTCAGCTCTCAAAGCCCTGTCAGAACTGGAGGGGAGTCAACAGCAAGTCAAGCTGTGTGTGTGATTAACCATGAGTCACATCTGACATACAGAAGGCGGTGATGACCAATGGTAAACTTTGCTGACTTCCAAGAATAAACTACTTCTAGGACTACTTGTATTAGTGTCATTAGTGGTACTATACATCACCACAATTATTGCGAGGTGACTTGCTTCTAAAGCAAGCCAACTGCTACCAGGACTAACTTTAGTGCTGGTGACACCACTATTTTCTTCAATCTGCGTTACAAACAAAAGTTCACTTTCACACCAAAACAAGGGACTTCAATCTGTCTTCACCCCCTAAATGACCGACAAATTTAAAACCATCATGGCTCATCCCCACAGTATTTTCACTTAATCTGCCTGATAGGCCTCTTCTCAGAACTGTGTGTACGGACTGTGATTGAAACTCTCTGAACCTTTGTTCATGCTCGCATGGCGTGGCACAGGCCTTCACAGATGGTGCAGGAGTTACAAACTCGCTGAGAACTATTACACCCCAAATTGCGGACTTAAATTATCCACAGTTATCTACCCTCCTGTACAGCGCAAAGAAGGCAAGGTTAGGTGACTGATGGGGGGGGGGGGGTGACACACTATATAGTGCTCTACACAGGGTTTTTTCCTGCTATTATACGGCTTAGGTGCAGCGCCTAAACGTTTTTGCACACTGCCTTACGCGTATGAACCATAGACTGTATACAAATTCTAAATAATACACCTGTAGCTGTATCTACACTGATGTGGATGTGTTGAACTGTATGAACCATATGAACTGTCAGAGTGGGAATAATGAGGTAAACTTGTGGTCCCAGAGTGCAATAATTCAGCTACAAAACTGTTGGATTATGCTGTTTGACCAAACCTGATTTTAGGCTGTTTTAGATTTCTAAAAAGACAGCCTGATTAAATGCAATAGGGTAGGAGAAGACCGCAATGTCAGTGTGGGGGTTAAGATTAGATTAGATTATACTTTATTCATCCCACAGCGGGGAAATTTCCTTGT
>NC_045755.1:10047030-10048527 GCF_008692095.1 Etheostoma spectabile | reverse complement strand
GCATTTTCTACAATAAGAGCAAAAACAAACAAATACACAAGTAAACACAAAAACCAGCAAACAGCAGACAGTGAGCATAAGATATGGCTGAATGTAAGTGACGTCAAATAAAGATTTTGTAAAGTGCGGATGCAATGGTACAGAAAAACAATATTGCAGTGTAAGTGAGTGACGTTAAATTAAATTAAGTTGAATATGTAATTAAAATAGTTTAGCAAAAGTAGGTAACCATGAATAATATTAAAAAAGTAAGTACTTGTAACTGAAAAAAATATATAAATACAGATAGTAAAGATATCCAGAGTGTGTGGAGTAAATGAAACACAGGAACAGAAACTACAACATTATCAGGTAGTGCAGGTGCTGTAGAGTCTGACGGCGGCAGGGATAAAGGACCTGCCGTACCTCTCCTTCCTACACCGGGGGGGTATCAGGCTGCTGCTGAAGGAGCTGCTCAGGGACCCCACAGTGTCATGTAGGGGGTGAGAGGTGTTAACTCGCTTTGTGTTTGGTTTTTCTAGAAACTTGGACAAAGTAGATAATGATTTCTTTTTTTATTCCAGGGTGTTCCATTCCTTCATACACATTTACAATTTTTGATATTACAGTATTGTCCTAATAAAAACTAAACTGAATACACATAAAATGATTGTGTAGCACTGTGTAACTGGCTGCTCTGCACAGGTAAATGCACCACCTACCAATATCTGACCCTCAGGCTGAGGATCCAGAAAATCACACTGCACTTTAATGGCTTCTGTTAGGTTTAATAATGATATTAGGGCAGCCAAAATTAAAGCAATAGTAACAAGCTAACACAAATTCCTTTAAACGCCAATAATAATAATGATTGCTTTGACGTGCTAATAACGCACGGGTGTTCTGTGATTTGGGCCCCCAGGTCGCTCCGTATTTTAAGCAACCAGAAAGCAATGTAGCAGTAACATTTTGGATGCCAGGCAGAAACAATCCTCCTTGAGCAGAACTGGATAAAGAAAAGGGTCTTTTTAATGGCAAGTTTCAAAGCCCTTCAAGATGGTTCTCAACAAGACGAAAGTTACATGTACTGTCGATGTGAATTGAGTTACCATCGGAGTGTGTAGATTCTCAAATACCACTTGCTGTCCAAGCATACTGCTGATGCAGAGAACCCTCCTCCCTCTCGCCAAAGGCAGCGCACAAATAACTTGAAAAAATATTCATTTTAAAGTACATTTAAAAGAGATTTAAAAAAATGTGTGATTAAATATTATTAGAATATCAATTGACACACACACACATATATATTTATATATATATATATATATATATATACACACACATACATATATATATATATATACGTATATATCACACAGTATACATACTAGATATACGTATATATATATACACATGCACACACATACTGTATATATATACGTATATATACACACACACACACACACAAATATATATACAGACACATACAGAATGTGTGTGTATATATATATATATATA
>NC_045755.1:10044663-10047020 GCF_008692095.1 Etheostoma spectabile | reverse complement strand
TATATATATATATATATATTATACATATATCTATCTATATATTTACACACACATACATACATACATACACATATACATATATGGTCTGATACATCAGTTCCAGCTAATTTTCAGCAACTTGCAATAAGAGACGGAGAGAAAGTAATAAAGGAGAGTTACATATCTGCTCCATTATCTCATGGTGAGCTTGTCGGCCACCCTCCAATGTCCATTACCAAGACGTGTGTGTGTGTGTGTGTGTGTGTATTTGTGTTTGTGTGTGGCAAAAGAAAGAGTCCATGATGCTCAACAGTCTAAAGTCTAAGCCATACCTGTCCTTCACTTTGTCTATCTCTGTCTGCCTTTATGTTTCACTCACTTTTTCCCCTTTGTCTTCCCCTCCAGCGCTCCATTACCACCGCTACATAGAGAGAAAGAAAGATGAAAAGGTTGAAAAAGAAAATGAAGAGAGAGGGTTGAGGACTGAGCGGTGTGTTAAGTTTGGGGAGAAACGAGGGAGTGGGGGATGTAAAAGAGAGATAGAGACACAGAGAGGGGAAGAGGTGATGAAATAGCGAGACAGAGAAGAAAGGGAGCCCTAGAGAAAAAGAGAGAGAAGAAGGAAAGGATGCAGGAATTGGAGGGGAAGTTAGATCCAGTGGTGGAGAGATTAAATGAGGGCACGATGGAGGGAGGTGAGAGGTTGCACTCTCTTCTCCTGTCAGCACTGAGACTATCTACATCTAAAATACACATCTCTCTCTCTCTCATTACATCTTTTTTACTCTCCCGGCATGCTTTTTTGTCTTCAATGATTTCCAATCTCTTTTACCACTCATCTTTTGTTCTGTTTCATACCTTCTTTCTCTCCTCCCTGTGTCCTCCTTTACTCCTTTCCCTCTCTCTTTTCTCTCACTCATCCTCTATGCATAATTCAGGCTGAGATTCCAGCGTTGCTGGCGCGGCCATTAAAAATACATGGGGGCTCTGCGCCGAGGCCGTTTAGTACTGCCTTACCTCGGCGGAGGAGGAGCGCGACCGGCTAGGGCAGCGAGGGCCGACAGAGGGAGAACAGAGAAAGGAGGAGGGAAGAAAAGGAGGGTGCATAGTCGCTGGGATGAAAGAGTGGGAGCAAAAGAGCGAACAGGGCCAATAGGCACAAGATGGGAAAAAAAAGAACGTAATGGTTTGGTCATATCACTTTTAATTCTGTGAATATTTGCTTCATCTTCATCATTTACTTTAAGGCCCGTGGGAAAAACAAATTCAAGCATGTGGTTCTTGTTTCGATGCAATTTCCACCCGGCTTCGACATCGCGGGTCAGTATTCACCTTCGTTCAGCTTTGACTGCATCGGTGGGCGAATAGAAACACTGCTTCGCTGTGTTTGGGGACGGAGGAGCCCTTATTCTAGCTTGTGCTGCTGCATTGCTCTCACAGACCGTACTCAATACTGCTTTCAATATTTATTATGTAGACTGGAACCATAACATCACTGTATTATATCAAAATGGTATCCAGTTATAACATTACGGTGTGAATTTGGGTCTTATCAGATACCAAAACACAACATTTGATTTATAATACTGTAAGACAGAAATGTACACTCCTAAAGAAAATACATTTTTATTTTCCATTATTTCATTTCTTGTTTTGCTTGTTGATTTCACTGTTATTGGGTCTTTTCTTTCTTTTTTTTAATCTCTTGTTAAGCACTTTGTGACTTTGTCTGTAAAAGGTGTTTTATTAAAAAAATGTTTTATTATTATTATTGTTATTATTGCTATTATAATATTAATGCATTGCCTTAAGTCAGGTTCAACAGTCTTACTGAGCAACCCTGCATTTGCAAAGTCATTGCATTAGGCAAGTGGTCTTAAAGAAATAAATGGGGGAGCCCTTTTTATTTTTTTCACAGAGTGCTAACGTCCGTCTGAACACAGCTTTAGGGAAACTGGAAGCAGGAGAGAGGTATAGTGATGAGGAGAGAAAATGAGAACATTTCGGGAGAGAGACACTATTCCTGGAAGGCAATGAATGCAGATTAAAAAGATTAATAGAACAAAATGTTTTCTATTTCTTTCCTCCTTGACCTCCAGGAAAGGGGGGTAATTGGCAAAACCCTGCAAACAATGCCCTCTTTCCCTGTCTTCCTCCCTCCATCCCTCCCTCCCTCTCACAAACACACATGCTAATACTAGCCACTCACAGTAAACCAATCCCACACGGAAATACCAGACAAATACACACCACCATAAAGAACGCAAACCATTACGCCGTAAATGAGCTCCCATTTCCCATCTTATTCTTTGTCAATCAATAAATCAATTATATCGATCCCTTCCATTTGAACAGACGAAAAACAATACAGGGGATAG
>NC_045755.1:10037518-10044653 GCF_008692095.1 Etheostoma spectabile | reverse complement strand
TTCATTATAGGCCTAAGTGTGTGCGTGCATGCGTGCGTGGCAAAGGAAAGAGTCCATGATGCTCAACAGTCTAAAGCCTAAGCCACACCTGTCCTACACTTTGTCTATCTCTCTCTGCCTTTGTGTTTCACTCGCTTTTTCCCCTTTGTCTTCCCCTCCAGCGCTCCATTACCACCGCTACATAGAGAGGAGGAGATGAAAAGGTTGAAAAAGTAAATGAAGAGAGAGGTTTGAGGACTGAGAGGAGTATTAAGTTTGGAGAGAAAAGAGGGAGCGGGGGATGTAAAAGAGAGACAGAGACAGGGGAGGGGAAGAGGTGATGAAGTAGCGAGAGAATGAGAGAGCAAAAGAGTGTCACATCCAGCATATGTCATGTTCTATATAAATCGCCAAAGGAAAACATTGGTTTTAAAACACACGCGCACACACAATGCCCCTTCAAAAGATTTTTCTTTTGCACAAGGACCCTGGCTTTCTGCTAATGTTCTTTCCATGTTTGTTCTTGCCTTGCTTTCATAAATAATACGCTGCTGCTATTAACATGGTCAGAAAAGGCTGCAGGAGATAGAGAGCAGCAGCAGAAAAGATAGAGCGAGGCATGACAAGAGCAGGAAAGCAGGGATGTGAAAACGCTAAACACTTAACCTCTTTTTCCTTCATCCTCCCACCTGTTCTCTCTGATCTAATGTAACATCGCTGCAAGATGTAAAAACACCTCGCACAACCTGTCTTTTTCCCTGGAGTCTGCCGCTGCTCTTTTACTGAACTCTTTTCCTCTGACGATTACCGTTTCACTGCCTTCCATCTCCTTATCCATCACCTTTACTGCCCTGCTTCTTTCTGTGTATCACTTTTCACTGGCCTTATCCTCCCCTTATATGGGAAGCAAAAAAATGGAAGTGAAAAAGAAGGAAAATGGATGAGAGGAAACAAGATAATGATACAACAGAAGCGTGAAAAGAGATTAAGGGGTGAACCTGAATAATTAAAAGGGGAAGAGCGGAAAATGAAAAAAACACAAAAAAACATTTTCTCTCCACCACTTGTTTTCTATCGGCTTCTTTCATTGCCAAACATCAATAACCTCCTTAGCTGACAAGCATTGCTTCCCATCGAACATACATGAAATATATATAATCCCATTAGTTGTAGCTTTATACTCTACTGAGGGCCGTAAATTTAGGGATGGGCATAATTAATCAACAATCGATAATTGATCATTAAGAATTCCATCGATCACGTTAATTTGTTATCAATTAAACTAGCTAACGCAGGTTGCGTTGCGTACATAGACCGTTGCGCAGTGTGAGTCTTGAAACAATGAAATTAATTTTTACTGTGTGGCAGCAATTAAACATTTTACCACCCGGGGGCACTATTTGATGCCATACTCAGTTACCTGCGAGTTTCCGTTTTGATCTCACAAGTTATCATGAAGAGATCAAGGCGAAGTGTGGCGTGGGGCCAGTTTGATTTAAAAACAACTTAGTTCACTGCAAACACTGCGATGTCGTGTATAACACGGCCACGACTCAAATGATGTACCGCTCAAACAAAGTGCATCGACCCTGGTTAATGTCGGTGGCGGAGCGCCCTGCGCTCAGTTTCAACCTAGCATCAAGTCAGCGTTAGCACGGAGGAGTGGCGGTGGAGACCGGTGGGACGGCTATCCCACAGCCTGGGGGAGACGAGGCTGCGTTGTTGACAGCCTGGGGGAGACGAGGCTGCGTTGTTGACACGGCCGATGGGAGTGCAAACACTGGCAAAGTTAGCGCGGAGGTACCTGTCCGTATCTCGGCAACGTCAGTCCCCTCAGAGCGGGTGTTTCCGGCGGCTGGACTGACGGTCACCAGGTTGCGGTCGCGTCCGACCCCAGATCATGTCGACATGCTAATCTTTCTCAACAAAAATCAGTAGACGGGAGCAGAAATGGTTTGTGAGTTACTAGTTATTTTGTATGGGGCTTTGTTAACTAGCCTAATTTGTAGTGTAAGTAGAAATAAGTAAGTAATAAGTAGTCTGGCTAATTAATTGTTAGGTGAGCTTATCTCGCTCACCCTTTTCCTCGACTCCGTGCCTTGGATAGTTTTGAGTTGACAAAACCTGCCAGATCTATGTATCATTATGTTTTTGATTAAACTATTGTTTAACGTGACATGATTCTTTTTGTATCGTTATTATTTATTATTTTGGAACAAACAAGGGTCTCCGTTTAAAAAACGCCGGCTCGCAGCTGCAGGTTCCGCTGCTTTAGAGCACCGCAGGGCATTTATCTTCAAGTTTAGTTTAACTGCCACGAGTTGTTCTTCTTGTAATAAAGCTCTCATTGTCGGTAAAGAATTTGAATATAAAAAATATTAACGATTAATCCATAGTTGATCATTATTTCTCCCGACGATCGACTAAGAAAATTTTATTGAAAGCCCGTCCCTAGTGCAATTAACCAAATTTGAATCGCAATTACGTTTTCAGCTCCAACGATCACAAAAACAGAGTAACCGAGAAAAACTACTATTTGGTACATTATGTTTTGCAAGTTAACTCTTATTTTGTCTTGTGTTATGAATAGAGAAAAAAAAAGTTCAAACGTGAAAAGTCATAGTTCTAGGTGTTGTCACTGTTGATGAGTTTAACAGTTTCATTTTTTTTTGTATTCAATAATTGCAACATTTTCCCAAAAGCCAATGAGTAATCGTGTTAAATAATCGTGATTTCAATATTGACCAAAATGATCGTGATTATATTTTCCAGCTGCAGCCCTACTATACTGTACTAGCAGCCACTTAGCACTCCGCATCTCATTTTGGAACGACTGCCCTCCCTTCTTGAAGGCCCCCCTGTGAGTTTCCCTGTCTCATTTTCCCTCACTTGTCCTACTTTCACTCACATTTGTTAAAAATACTGCATATATTTTTCAAATATTTGAACTATTTGGGATGTACTTGTTTAAACTTCCCAGATTATTCTACAGTCACAACACTGGAAATGCTGCGTGAAAGATAAGGCACCAGAATATTAAAAATGTATTCAAATGCTGTATTGTTTTTCATGTTAACTTCCTGTCTACGCCCCCAGTAAGAGCATTAAGAAAGAATCTATGAATCACTTGTCACATTTCATTTGAAAGAATTTCTAAAAGAAACAGTTGAAACAGTTGAAATGTAAATCAAAATTGTCTCCACCCATGTGGCTCCGCAGCATAGTGCTGAACTTATCACCCAAGTGTTCATTCTGTCACTTATGATAGCAAACACAAGTAAGTAATAAGATCATTTAGCAACCATGCAGATTGATTAGAGAAAGCAACTAATCAAACATTTGTGATAACAAAAAGCAGATCATGAAGCAGCAGTCCAGCACAGATTGGGTTCTTGGTTATTTCAACAATAACAAATGCTGTAACAGCATTTGGTCTTTTTCAAAAACAGACAAGGACATCTAGCAGACACAACAGCAAGTCAATACACTTGGTCTTTTCCATTTAAAACACCTTCCCTAGCAATTTTCAGCCCGCCATCAAATGTCACACCTGTATAGG
The DNA here is from genome assembly GCF_008692095.1 of Etheostoma spectabile. Lineage (NCBI taxonomy): Eukaryota > Metazoa > Chordata > Actinopteri > Perciformes > Percidae > Etheostoma > Etheostoma spectabile. The sequence goes on along the minus strand of NC_045755.1, from coordinate 10,041,115 downwards.
AGAATAATCCCATGTGTACAGTATGTGTCTGTTGAGGAAAGATGACCCAACTAGTTTTGTAAGATGTAGCGCTCTCAATGACGAAATGTGACACACTCCCCTCACTCATTACACATGCACACATGGCGTGATCACGAGTTTTATATGTGAGACCAATCAAACGCTGCTGTCATTCTCCACTGCCCAAATGTAATGAAAACAATTAAGATAAAATTACAAGAACACACACCTAAAGAGATCTTCACACACCTGTCAGATATGAACAGTTCTAATCAGCTCACCACTAAACCACAGGGGCCACTGACAAGGTTTACTAATTAGAATTGTTTAAGCACTGCTCCATTGTGGTGGGTCACAACAAACCACATTACGTACAATTAGTAAACTTTAGGATGACACTTAAACTGCAGATTTATGTTCACATGTAAAAACACACAAAGATTACACGCTTCTTACGCACTTTCTTAGCATACAAAATATACAGGCCACACTATTACTTATACAAAGCTGCATCTCAAGATCATTTGTAAAATGTAGCCTATGCATAGATAAACTGATTAATCATTTAGTATAGACTCTTTGAAATGTCAAAAAATAATGAGAAATCAGATTCTGAGAGCCCTAGGTCCAACAAACATGACAAAACACAAAGATATTCAGTTAACAATAACTGTATACAAAACAACAATTACTATATAAAACAGAGAGAAACAGCGTATATTGGCATGTTTGGTTAATTAAACATTTAATAGTTAGCTATCAAAAGAGTTGCATCCAAAATAATGTTACTCTGACACAGACAGTGCATTCACAGATTTAAGTTGCTGTTATCTAAAAGTATCAATGCATATATAAAAATACATGACTTGCACTCTTCTCATCTACAGCATATTGAACAGTATTCGGTAAGTAAGCCAAAAAAATCAGAACAGCATAGCTTAAACCAACTCTCACAAGCAACTAGCAGCCCTTCACAAATCCCACATCACACCTACTGTAAAAGTGCAAAATTTGAGAAGTTCAACATTGAATGCCCTGTAGGCACTATGACTGTGTGCTAGCTAACTTAAGTTAAACACAGCAGCTCCAGTGTGTAACCAGACACACACTGCACAGTAACGTTACATAATGTAAACTCCATTAACAGTTATATCAGCAACTACACAACAAGGAGTGAAATACACACAGACAGCCACAGAAGGACATGCAAATAACCAACAGGAAAAAAAACAGCTAGCAAGTGACAGATAACGTCAACTTAGAGACAAACAGGTTGTATTTTTGACTCACGTTATTTGACGTCGAAGTCCATTCTTCTTCCTTTTATGGAGATTAAGTGGTTTATATCCAACATCCAGCAATAGAATACCCATTGACTGACTTCCCACGATCAAATTTGCGTGATCGAGCGATTATTTTTTTTAAAGCGTCCTTTCATAGAACGCTCCGGGTTTTTTGCAAAGCCAATCTCCCGCTACTACCGTCTGCTCATGAGCCAGTCAGAGTAGTTCACTGCACCTCGTGCATCTTAGCTTCAAGATGTAGACAGTCCCAGAGGACAGAGTAACGGGAGGAAAACTCAACAGATAGCAGTCGGTTATACGTCGGCATCAAGGTTTACCAGTTTGCCAGTAAACGCAACATTTGTCCCGTCTGTTGTTTTTCAGACAACAGCAGTGAGCAGTGCTAGTCGTGCTAGTAGCGTCTGTTAGCTGTTAGCTCCTCCAGGACGCACCGTGTGCTAATGTCCTCGCATCCGCTGCCATGCTTTTATATGGATATGGTTTAATTTTGCGTTACGTGACCCATTTCGTCTGTAAAGCCGCGCTTGTGTGGGATCTCTCTTCTCTCTCCTCTTACTACGCGCCCGGCCACACAGCGCCGGTCCACACTTCTGACATTTGTCTACAGTTTTAATTTTTTTATTAACACAGCTGTATATTGTAAATACGAGGGCAACCTGTTTTGTAACTCTGCTATCGCGGCCGCCACGGCGAAAAAAACAGATGAAGTTATTGAATGCAACTAACTTCAGTTGGTAAAGTAACAGCGTGTGACGACGAGCCTGCTGACGGGGCCAGAGATGTGACCCATGGCCAGAATATCATGTTCATAAAAATGCAGCAAAGTGGATAAAGACGTTTCATACACACGACGTGTGTATCCGCCATTCGACCCGTGCTGGACCGGTTCATGATGAGTCAGCCGTCTCCCTGTGAGTAGCGTCCATCACACTCCCTGTCGCAGTTAGAAATAGCCTATGTGACAATAAAATTTGTTTTGGCTAAAATCAACAAATAATCGTGAAAATAATCGCGATAAAAATTTTGATCAAAATAATCGTGATTATCATTTTGGCCATAATCGTGCAGCCCTAGTTATACGGTAGTTACTTTGTTTGCTCGTTGCCAAACCTATCTCACTGCTAGCTAGCTAGCCTCGCCAGTCGGAGGTTGATGTTAGCCAATTTCATTATGCTAGCAACACTGGAAAACTGCCTGACTTTCATTCTCTGTTATATTTAACTGAATTATGTTATTAACTTTCTGTTTGTTTGTTAGGAAGCCATATTAAGACAAACTTCACTATTCACTTTAGAGTTTCTTTTCTACATACTTGTGCATCCACAGTTGCGCTGAGACATGCAGTGTGCGTGTCAGTTTTTATTACTTTGATTGCCTTCACCTGGCTGGCTTCCTCTTCTCACCCGTAAAGGTGCAATATCATCTTTGACCACACAACCTGTCTGACCTTTACCAGACAAACCAGGGGGGCGCTGTTTCACTCATTTATTACACTCATTGAATACTGGCAAATACATGGCCAAGACAACAAAGTAATAAACTAATGAAAAGAAGAATTCTTTTTTTAATTAAAATGGCCGCCCACTTCTCTTACATAATTTACACTCGTCTATTACTTAAAAATAGTTTGTAATGAGCTTTATTTACATATCAGCAACCATTTATAATAATGTATATTTTATCAATCCCGCAAGGGGAAATTACAATTTACACTCTGTTGATAATTCACACATTACACAAAGGCCTGAATTACACCCACATGCTCCGTACCTATACATGCACTAATGGAGAGATGTCAGAGTGATGGAGTCATGGAGTCAGCCATGGAAAGGCGCCCCGAGCAGTTGGGGTTTCTGTGCCTAGCTCAAGAGCACCTTGGCAGTGCCCAGGAGGTGAACTTGCACCTCTCTAGCTATCAGTCCACCACCATACTTTGGTCCGTATGGGGACTTGACCCAGCAACCCTCCGGTTCCCAACCCAACTCCCTACTGACTGAGGTACTACCACACCCCATTTGCTAAGAGCAGGCATACACTTTAGTTCAAAAAAAATGTAAATATTGAATTTTCAAATGCAATTCCTCTTCTCCAGAAACAAGGTTTCCCTTTGCGACTTCTCCGTCACTCTCATTTTCTCTCATTGTCGAGTTTATTTATTTCAAATGAGGGAATCTACTACAGCTGCAGCATTCCAATGCAGATACACTGTCTGCCAATGCAAGTGATGAACTCATGCATGCTGAAAACATGTCATCAGGGAATCAAACTTACAAAATAAATTCATGTTAAAATA
>NC_045755.1:10036372-10037508 GCF_008692095.1 Etheostoma spectabile | reverse complement strand
TTTCCTTTGTGTAAACAAATTTCAAGTGTTTGAACCAGGGGGTCCTTTCATATAATTAGGCACACTGTTTGCATGATGATTTGGCCCACTATGATACACAGGCAACACACAGAATAAAATGTTAATAAATATGAAAACTTATTATTTCTTTCAGTCAATAGCTATCTTCTTTTGGTCTGCTCTTGCTGTGGCCAAATGCTCTCCCTCACAGTCTACATGTTGTGAAATAGAGGTGTAACTAATAATGCACTAATAATGTCTGCATTTCATGTAAGGGGGCTTACATGAAAGGTCCTGGCTTCGTGCATGCTGGCTTGCTCGCAGAGATTCCCACCTAAACTAGCGTAGAAACATACCTATTGGCTATGTGGTTAGCATTGGCATCTTATACAACCCCACATCGTATCAGAGTTTTATGGAGTTTACAAATTATCCCCATGTTAAAACAAGTTGCCTTGCACTCCCAGAATACATGATGCTTCTCTCGATGAATCTTCACTGCATATTTTTGTATTAGCAATACTCCTGACTGGAGTTGAGCCCCCGGCATTGCAACAAAGCTGCCAACTTCTCCTTAGTAGTTGGAATGAATCAAAGTAGAGAAAATGTTTCCTGACAAAAACGAATAAGTGGAATGTTTTGACTCGTCTTAACAAGAAAATCGCATGTGTAATTAATAATATTAATGTTGGCTCCGTTGTATTTAGGTGTGCCATGGAATTCAGTAATTTTAGTATTATTAGTTACACCTATGCTTAACAAGTTAAAATGTGCACTTTGAGAAAGGTCTGTAAAGTCTACAAATGCCGTTCACGTTATTAGGTACATGCTTTTCCTGCTATGACAAGTCAAAATGGTCTGCATTGTCCAGCTGTGATGTGTGAAACCACTGCTTGTGTGTAATGGCTTCACTTATCTGTGATCGGCACATCAATTCAGCCTCAAACCTGATTAAAGGAAGAGGAGAGATAGAGTCGCATTCCATTTTAATGCACTCTATACGATGATTTTCTACATACACACACAAGCAGATAATATTCACTTCTCTATCTCTTTTAATCTTTCCATCTCCGTCCCACACAAACAGACATATATTCAATTATTACCTTTCAGGAAACCCTCTCTCCCACAAACAC
>NC_045755.1:10033453-10036362 GCF_008692095.1 Etheostoma spectabile | reverse complement strand
ACACAGATTCACGGTCAAGTGGGCACAAATAAATCCACACATTAACACATAGACAGTCAGCAAATTCATTAAACACATTTATAATTACCTCTTGGTTTTCAGCAGAGAACTTGATTAAACTTTAAATTACATTCCTATTTCATTCCTGTATGTGTGCGTACACATGTCTAAATGTTGTGATTGTGCGTGAGCGCGATCTGGTCCGTCCCCATGCACCCAAACATTTCTTGCTGCAAAAAGACATTGATCGCCATGGTTTACAGTAAAAAAGCTTCTCTTTCTATGAAATCACTTCAGGAAATTGGGAATAAATACAAAAAGAGGTGACAAAAAGTTAAATTAAAGGCTGAATATGTGCCAGAGTGCTTAAAGGTAATTACAAACTACCCAGTGTTTGTGAAAGTTTCAATATAAAAAAGAATAAATGTAACCAGTAAACATAGTGTATATAGTCCCTTGGATTGTCTACCACACTTATACTGTATTTGTGTATTTGTTTACTGTCATAATCTTTATATACAGTATGTTTGGATCACATTTTTTTCTACTTGTAAATTAACTTTATATTGCTGGATGCCATTCTACTGTATATGGCATTTATGTTATTTCTGTCTGCACGGAACAAGGTATCCCTTAAAGTGCCCATATTATGAAAAAAAATCACTTTTTGTGGGATTTGTTGTGTTATTTTGTGTCTTTTCCACACACAAACTTGAGACAAAAATCATCCATTCTGTTTTGAGTGAGAAACGGGTTTCAGAATGTCCTCTGCCTTCAGTCTCCAGGTGAGCGGAGTTCAAAATCTGCACGGCTTTCTGTGGCAGCACATGCTAGCACTAGCATGCTAGCTCGTTCTCAATGACAACAATGACAACACTGCTAAAACACACACTAATTCGGTATAATCTAGTACAATCTAAATTTGTAGTACAATCTACAAAATAACTACTTACATGTCCCTGTTCTGCATGTATTCCACAAGTGCGCCCTCGTAGAAGTGTCCCAGCTAATCCTGCCTTGTACTGACCAAAGTTGGAGAAAGAGTTATCTAGCTGATGTGACCCTACCTAGCTACTGCGCATGTGCGACTCCCAACAAAGATAGTAAATAAGTGAGATGTCTCACTCTGTAGCTAAAACAGAGTGAAAACAGGATCTGCATCAATGTGCAATACAAAAAAATGTGATGTTTTTTGAAAATGAAACAATGTAAACCTATTCTGGTACAACCTCAAAATACAATTATGAACCTAAAAATGAGCACAATATGGGCGCTTTAAAGGTTTTTTTCGGGGGAATTTTCCTTATCTGAATCTAGGGTCTAAGAATATAGGCTATGTTGGGTTATACGAGTTGTACATGTGCGTGCATGTTTATACCTGGAAACCCAGTTTTTTTTCAAACCCAGTTCAAAGGATTTGCACCATTCAGCTGCTATAAATCCAATTTAGTCTGTTTTCACATATTAAAAATATGGGTCTTGTAAATAAATCATCTCCAGGCAACACTTAACAAATGAAAGTAATAAATAATTTCAGAAGGACAATTAAGTCTCCCTTCATTAACCATTTGCTAATTAAGGCTGCCTTTGTTAGTAGAGGTTGAATGATCGCGTCCTGCCTGTCTGTAGAGACCGTAATATTTTCCCGCTTTAGGAATGTTCACAAGCACAAGTTGACACAAATACCCACTCTTATCCTAATGAGTTGTTCTGCTTGCTGTTCAGTGCTCTGTGGCTTCATTATCATCACCCTCTTAATGCATAATGCCTCCATGAAAGAAACACCACAACACCACATCATTACACTCTAGAGGATGCCACAGTCTCTCCTGTTTGCTTTCTTTTATGGGCTTCTTATCTTTCTCTTGTGTCTTTATCCTTCTGTCTTTTTTTTCTTCCACGTCTTTGTCCTATGGTCTTTATTTCTGCTTGTCTGTCCCTCATTAAATTCTTTCTCTTTTCCTCTGCCTTTCTGCTTCTTCCTCGCAATGTCTCTGTCACGCTCTTTCCCCTTTCTGCCTTCTTGCCCGTCATTAACACCAAACTCTGCCTGACCTTGAGAATAACAATAATATATAATAACAATAACTCTGTGGTGGATTGGCATGTGAACAAACTAACCGCCTTTCCTGTTAATTGCATTTTAACGCAGCTGTTGTCATCCTTGTGAAGGTGAATGCCAAATTGATTTGTAATTCAGAGTACGTCGCTTTGCCTGAAAAGGAGATTGTTCTTGTATGGCTTTTAAGTGCACAAAAGAACCAGCCTTCTGTGCATTCCAAGGGTTTGAGCAAACATTTGCTCTCGCTAATTTGCTTTACATCACAAAGTGTGTGCTTTCAGTTGCATTTGCATGGAAGTTTTGTATATGTACTGTATACTCATTCTCTTTGTGTCACAAGTGCCTCCTGGGAGCAGGGGATGTTCATATCACACAATGTATGGCACAGAAATCCACTTCAAACAACAGAGAGAGCAGTACTCAGGAAAGCAATCATTGCGGGTGGTAATACACGGGCAGATGAATATATCAGCAATATCACACAATGCTGCAGTTAATTCCCCTGGAGAAAAAAGGAGGCCGCGGCTGAATTATGGAAGCAATTGGAGGGCTTGTCTGCAGCTATTTTTCCTCATACAATGCTTCACATCTGGATATACACATATGCATATGTGGTCATACTTTACCAAGATGCAAATCTTGAATAATGGCGCACACTCTTCTCACACACCAGCTCATGCGAAGCAGGACGTATGCAAGACAGTATGGGAGAGCGTGGGAAATACTTCTGCTTCTGACCTTGGCCTTGGAGCACACAACTTCATAAAAAAACACCAGCAGAGACAGATAATAAGTTGTGTGTTGTGAGTGTATGTGTGTATGTGTGTATGTGTGTGTGTGTGTGTGT
>NC_045755.1:10024115-10029115 GCF_008692095.1 Etheostoma spectabile | reverse complement strand
ACCAAAGAAGAGCCAAGGTGATACTAAACGGTGCTTTCGGATAGCTATTCCAAAACTGAGGATGTGTTTTTTGGAAATAATTAGAAGGAGGGCCTTCCTATTGGTCAAAATGGGAGGGGTAAACGACCCCAGGGGTGGAGCTAGCCAAGCCCCATGAGCAAATCATATTCCAGAATTGACAGTGATGAAGAGAGTGGTAGCGTAGAAACGTGGCAGGGATGTAGTAGGAATGTAGTTCAGGAGTTGAGCCTATAATCCACAGGTCACATCTTCAGTAGAGCCTGTTGAAGAGAGACATAGAGAGGATGACTAAGTATCAGTGAGATGTGAACATCAAGCTTCTGCAGGGATGAACAGTCCACCTGACAAACTTGTGTAAACCGCCTCACGGGCAAGGCAAAAATGCAGTCAGGCATACAAAAAACAACTCAGAAATACACACCCTCACACGGGTCTTTCTAGCAGACCTGTCAAAATGTGCACTGCCATTTTATAATTGAAAACCCAAAGTCTGTCAGTTTGTAATCACCTACACACACACACACGTCTCTTGGCATATCAATGAGTGGAACAGCTGCTAAAATGACAGCAGAGAACCTTGGAGAGAGCCTCGGGCTATTCTCACGAAGACACAGACTACCTGCTGCAGTGGAGGTGAAGAAGAGCGAGAGAGAGAGAGAGAGAGAGAGAGGAACAGAGCGAAAAGGAGGGGGGAAAAGGGGAGTAGAGCTAGAAAGAGAAACCATGTGAAAAAGTGTAAGAGGAACAGATACAGTGAAAAAATACAGAGAGCAGTGCCTCCGGAGCAAGTGTGTTGCATCATTCAAACACCTACTGTTTCTGCTGCAGCTAAATGAACACATTATATCCAGTACATTCCACAACACACACACACACACACACACACACACACACACACACACACAGAAAGAGAGAGAGAGAGCTGGAAATCACAACAGGTAGATTTAATGTTAATGTCCTTAAAAAGTGCTATAACTTGGTCTGGGTTGGGACTGAAATTGGTTGTGACAAACCAATAGAGTAATAATGTGTTTTCATTAGCCGAGGCCCTGGGGATTTATTTTCTCATTCGCCTCTCATGATCCAAAATTGCTGATTTGATTTTCTTCAGATTGTGGAAGCAATTTGCACCTTTCGATCCCTAAATAAGTATTTAAAGGAGAGTTAATTGTTATTTTTTTCCCCTTACATTTTTCCTATAATCTAAAGTTAGGAAATAGAGCATTGACGATATTGCTAGCAAGGAATATTTGGCTCTTAGTAATGATGCAATGCACAGAGAAATTTAAATCTGAATGAAGAATTACACAAGATATTGCATCGAATTCAGCCCAGTGCCATACAAGGCTGCTTGGTCGACATTTATTTTAGTATACCGTTTCTACATATTCAGGCCATCATCCTTTATTATAGGCGTCCTGCTTACCTCAATACACACACACGCTTTGCTATTGAGGTGGCCTTTTTTCCCCACACAATTCCCATTTAGCCTTCTAATTAGCCTAGTAGTTCATTCCATTGCTTGTATTCTCTTAGAGCAGGGGTCTTCAGTATTTTAGCCAGGAGCAGGGATCCCTTACTATATGTGATTATAAAATTGAGTTGCACATTAAACTGGGTCTACAATAACGTGTGGGGGCAGCCTAGAGCCTAGATGCCCTTTTTATGGCGCATTCAATACTAATGTGTTAAAAAAATACTTGTTGACATATTCATATATTTATACATCATGTTTTAATGTTAAAATGTTGAACAGTAGCTTTATCTGTTGATGTTAATTTGATGTTAAAGAAAGGATTTATCTTTACAAATAACATTTAGATTCATGTTTATGTATGTCCACACACATACACATATACAGTATATATATAATTACATTTATTAAACTAATATTATTAAATTAATATATTAAATCATATAATATATATAATAAGATCCTACTGATGATTTAGGGTAAATTATAATAACACTATTATTCCAAAAAGCTTTCCAACTATCTTACCTAAAAATTAAAAAAAAACAAAAAAAAACAACAAACAACAGGAAATGACTGTACACACTTAAAGCAACGCATCATTCACAAAAATGTAATATTTAGTAAGCCTACTTTTCACCCACAGAGTGAGCCGGTTTAGGGCTCAGCACTCATCACAGCCTGAGCAGCTCTCTCAATGAATCCATTTATAACTCTTTTCTGTCCCAATTAACGTATCAGTTACTCTCCACTCTAAATGGAATTAGGTCAAAGCCACTCATACACAGCCTGCTATGATTAAAAACCCTGTTTTATATAGGATAGCTTGTATTGGTCTCGCCACAATATTGTTTATTCAACACTTTGTCGTCTCTTGGCTCAAGCACACAAAGGGTCCCATTGAGGGTTCGGATCCCTGTTATCAAGCTCTACTACACACAATTTAATTCATTCATTAAACAAATGCAATTAAATATTATCTAACAGGATCCACTGTAGCTCACACACACTGCTTCTCTTGATCATGTCCCGTGCTTTTCATCGTTCCGGCTCTTAATATTGGGCAGTAATCGGATCTTCCTACACAGGGAGCCACATTATGAACTTAAGTTGACCCAAAGGACGTCTTAAATCCAGGGAGAGCACATTCATGACTTAAAACATACACCCGAGGTGTAACTACATGCAAACGTCTCGAGAGGGGCACCAAAAAGTCAGATCAGTGAAACATGTGTTTCATGAAAGAACTAAGGCCATGAGGTTATTAAAAGTTCCATGTCTCCTTTACACTCACTGATAATTATCACATTTCCAAGAGGGTGAAAAGTAGTGACATCATCGTCTCTATGTATAAATGTCAGTACTAAACACCTGCTAAGGACTTACTGTAATCTTAGCTTTGGGGGCTTTATTTGATAAAATAGCTGAAGACGGGAAAGGGTGGGGGAGAGAGAGGGTGGATGACATGGTTACTGCAGTAACCAGTGCGTGCGATCATCCAGGTGCGCTACCAGGGCAACCTCCCTGTGCTTGCATTTTCTGACTCTTTACAAAAGGTTTAAAAACCAGATGTTTTCTCCCATTAGGCAGCCTAAAAGGAGGATGCAGACAACCCAAAGAGGGAGGTTTCCTCTGCTGTAAAGGTTAGTGGTTTAAAGACGGTGAGGGTTAAAGCCAAAGAGGCTGCAGCTGGCTCATCACTCTTATTTTACACCCACATCTGGCTGTGAGTGTAGCCCACTTCTTGCTCTACTGTGCTTTTATCCTGTCTTTTTTCTGTTTTACTCCAGCTCTCTCTCTCTCTCTATCTCGCTTCTATCCACACCTGGCTTCCCAGCATTTCCCCCTTCCTCTGTCGTCCTTCACCTCCCCAGCATCTTTATTTCTCCCTCTCTCCTCCACTGGTCTCCCTTTCTTGATTTACCCTCTTTCTTATTTCTACTACCCTCTGCTTCTCTGCCATCGTCTCCTCCTCTCCCTCTCGCCTCTATCGTCTTCTGCAGGCCTCCTCATCTCTCTGGGGAGCATGCTGCTCTTTTCAGAAAGTGATAGCATTCCTGCCGCCGTGTCCTCTTCCCTCTCTCCCTCTCTCCCTCTCTGTAACTAGGGGTTTCTCCAAGTCTTTTGTTCAACAATTACTTTGATTATGATGGATTTTGGTTATGATTTTAGCAAGATCACGGGGAAATACACCCCTCCCCCCTACACCTTTGTGGATCCCCCCCCCCCCCCCCCCCATTCAAATAAATAAAGATGACATGCATTACAATGTAATATTGCATAATACTAAAAGATAATCAGTTTCGGACACATGCTTATTTTCCCATTAATGTTATCTACAAGTGAAAATCTTCTATATTGTTTTCTGATTGTGTTTAGATATATATGGATAACCACCCAGCCCAGATTACATCACTAAGAGACAGAGATAGCTCATGCATCACTTCAAACACATGCCTGTGACATGATTAAGCCATGTGTCTGGAGATAAAGCGCAGCCCACAGGTTCAGAAATATAAGACTACATGATGTGAAGGAGTTTATGATCTTTAGATTAGATTAGATTCAACTTTATTGTCATTACACATGTACAGGTACAAGGCAACGAAATGCAGTTTGGGTCTAACCAGAAGTGCAATAGCAGTATGGAGCCCCATTGGCTGCTTTCTGTACAGGGGTGGTATAGGGATTGCACCCTGATTAAGACAGTGTCACCCACAGTAAAAACAGAGAAGCAACATTGCAATGGTATAATTATGGAGGTTTTTTCACGTGTCAGGTTTTTTTTTAGTGCTCTATAGCCACGCAATATTGAGTTACTAAGTGAAGCATACCTCAAGGAAGACATTTCATCACCTAACCATTATTGCACAGAATCCATGTGAAATGAAAATGTGTAAAAATCAATACAATTCTATAAAAGATAGGCAGCAAGACAAACTGAGAAAATAAATAAAACAGACCGATCGAAATCCATCACTAGAGGAATGACAGGATGAGAGAGAAACACCCACAGAAAATCGAGAAAAAAAGAGAGGGAACAGCATTTGGCCAGAATGCAGGAAAAAAACATGCGAATTGATAGGATAAGAGATACCTCAGAAAATCAAATTGATCCGAGAGAGTGAAGGGTGAGAAGCTCCGTCTCCAGCCTCCTCCGCGCACTCCTCCTTGGGGTCCCTGTCCGCCTCAGGCAACTTCCTTGCGGAGCTCAGCAGTTTTCCCCCAAAATATCAGTCCTCCTAAACCGGATTTTCGCCCCACAATAGCAAACGGATTTGAAGACAGTTAGACCCTCCACAAGAGGAAGACAAAAAAATACATATAGTCGATTTAAAAAAGTGTTCCGTCGTGACCAACAGAGCTGCTTTTAGTGATAAAAATGTAATTATTAACCCTGTACTTGTTTAAGGTGGCAACTGAGGGAAGCTGCCTGTAATGAAGTCAATACCCAAGAATGAGTCTCAGATACACACACACAGAGAGAGAGAGAGAGAGAGAGAGA
>NC_045755.1:10023560-10024105 GCF_008692095.1 Etheostoma spectabile | reverse complement strand
GAGAGAGAGAGAGAGAGAGAGAGAGAGAGAGCGAGCACAGAGCAGAGGAATTCGTCATGCACAGAATCTGTCAGCCATGATCAATAATGTTGGCAAAACGCACCAGCTTTTTATCCATGGTCTTCTCTCAGCTTCCCGCACTTTGCGCATAAACCCTTGCCGTGAAGTCCGCTCGTGCTGTTCCACGGAGGCGCGCTCACACTCCTCTCCAGCCCTTCTGGTAGTCGGTGCTGAAAAGGACAGCGCACGACTCCACAGCCAAATGAAGCCAAAAGCCCTCTCTACATGAAACATATGTATTTTAGGCACAGAGCCTGCTCTACCCGCCCGCACAAAATCATCGGCTAATTGCACTGCTGTCGTCCAGCAGACTCCACACATTCATTCAAGTTTATTACTAATCAATCGGATTGATAATTTCCACAATAGAGGGCTTTGGTTATTTGAACACATTAATAAGTCATCAAAATATGCTCGCACAGGCGTTGCGCCACACTCTTAATTGCCTGAACTTCAATCAATTTTTACTGCGCCCATTGATCCCC
>NC_045755.1:10022410-10023550 GCF_008692095.1 Etheostoma spectabile | reverse complement strand
CCTTGTAAAACCATAGAGCCGTGGCTCTTTGTGGTGAATGGAATTAAATAAATGAACCGCATCCCATCGGCTGTGTAATAACAATTTGATAAGCTATGTGGACTGAGAAACCAGGCAATCGAAAAAGACCAGGGTGGTCTCTCTTGTGACAATGTGAAAGATGTGCGCAACACGTGCAATCTGTGGCTTTACCACTGCGGCGGGCGGTGGAGGCACGCGGAGCAATGGCGCCATCTCGTGGCGAACGTCGTGCAACTGCAACATAAAAAAACCTAAAAATGATATTACAGGAATTGTGCTATGTTGCACGTCAGAGGATTTGAAAGTTTTTCTATTTCTCACAGGTAACTCAGCAGTGGAGGAATGTAACTTAATACATTTACTCAAGTACTGTAGAGGTACTTGTACTTTCACTTCATGTAACTTTATGATTCTACTTCCCTATATTTCAGAGGGCAATATTGTATTTTTACTCCACTACATTTATATGACAGCTATAGTTTGTGCTAAGTTACAAATTAACAGCAAAAAAACAGTATAAATCAAACATCAAAACACATAATCAGTTTATAAAATATGAGGCATTAGTATAGACCAAACTACATATATCACTAAGACCAAGAGACTGGATCACATCACTCCAGTTCTGAAGTCTTTACACTGGCTTCCTGTGTCTCAAAGAGTTGATTTCAAAGTACTCTTGCTAGTTTATAAATCACTCAATGGTTTAGGTCCAAAATACATTTCTGATCTGCTACTACACTATGACCCCCCCAGACCTCTCAGGTCATCTGGGACAGGTCTACTTTCTGTCCCCAGAGTCAGAACTAAAAAGGGTGAAGCAGCATTCAGTTTCTATGCTCCTCATATCTGGAACAAACTCCCAGAAACCTGTAGATCCGCTGCTACTCTCAGTTCTTTAAATCAAGGCTGAAGACCTTTCTTTTTGATGCTGCCTTTCTTTAAATGACTGCTCATTTCTTAAATTTCTTATGCTGCACGTAATTTTATTCATGTGTTTTATGTGTCCTAATGTTTCTATTTTGTTTTTAACTGTCTATTCATGTGTTTATCGGTTTTTATTGCTTATGATTTTTAACTGTTTGTACTTGTGTTTTATCTGTTTAACTGATTTCGTGT
>NC_045755.1:10019070-10022400 GCF_008692095.1 Etheostoma spectabile | reverse complement strand
CACTTTGAATTGCCCTGTTGCTGAAATGTGCTATACAAATAAAGCTGCCTTGCCTATATATGAAGTGAATTCAAATTAGCCCTTGACCAACTACAGCATACACTATTTTGGGTCTACAGACAGTCCCCAGATAAATAAAGGCTAATTTGTTTCTAAAATATTAAGTTCCTTTGAAAGTAGCCCTGTCTGTTAAAAAGACGCCCTCCTATTCCTCGAAAGAAAACCCTGGTTATTTCTCATCGCACTTCTGTAAACCTGGGGAACTTGGGAGAGACAGATTTAAATGATCTGCTCATGATGAATGGTCAAAATTGAAGCAGCAGAGACCACAATATCCTGATGCCCCAAATCTTTACTTTCCCGTGATGCAACCATCGTTTAGATTTGTTTTTTTGAGAAGTTGCACATTTAGTTAATACAACTGTGTTTTAAGTAGTTTAAGCTAAAAAAATTACACAAAATATATCCTGCGCTAATTATTTTCCCTCTATGTGAGTAAAGATGCGCTGAAACATTGTCTCTTGTTGATGTCAACAACATAAATCCTTGTATCGCTCTTTGAGACGTCAAAAGAAATGATGTATTGCAGCACAGTAAAATACTGTGAGAAGGGAAACTAGAACTCAAAAAATAAGTGAAAACGTAGATGTCCACAAATGAAATTCTTGAGAAGGCAAATTAAATCTCCAGTCTCCATCTCGAAGTAAACAAACATGATTGATGGAAGTATATGACCCATATCGGAGGGGAAAAAAACACACAAAACTTCCCTGTAAGGTTTGAAGCAGTCCATTTTTTATTTATTAAGTGGTTGGTTAACATTCTTGTCACATCTGAAAGGCTTCTCCAACTCTTCTCATTCTCTAGAAAGTGAGCTTAATAACATATTACAGCTGATGAGGAATTAATGACAAGATTTTAAACAAAAGTCTTACTCTTGACACATTCTAACAAAAAATCTCCTTCAAAAAGGAATGAGAGACAAAACCAAAGACAACTAATCATGGAACAACGCAAACTTGCCTCAATATTAAACAGTGACAGAGTAGTAAATTGTTGGACATGTTAGAAGCATATGGTCAACCAACAGTTAAGTACATGTCAATAACTATTCTGACTATTATAACTATTATTTATATAAGAATCCATATATACATGTTTTCAAGACCTTGTCGCAGTAGCGTTTCTACTTATAAAAATAAAGTTTGGTCTTTCCTTTTTTCTGGTTTGTTCAATTTCATGGCATTCCGTTTGAACATTAAGACATATCTACATTTGGTCTTCCTCAATCACTTTCCTCCCAACTCATGTGCCAGTGTTTCAAAGACTACCTCGGGGTACCTGGTGCTGTCATTAAACAAATGCAGCCCCCTTAAATTTGAGTACAAAAGAAAAGTTCACAAAGTTTATTTGAATGATATAAGTTAATGGAACAAAAAGTTTAATGTAAACTTTTAGGTTTGGAGAATAGCACTGTTTAGCGTACAAGAGCATGTAGATTTCTCTCGCCCCCATGTTTCCAGCTCCCACAAACGGTAGATTCCCAAACAGCTGGTGGGAATCCAAACCTCTTACAGCTGCTGCTTAGGCATCACGGATGAGATATGTCAGCATAGCATCTAGGGTCGGCTTTCTGCCTAGCGACAAGCAAGATGACGGTGGTCAACAATATTTCACTGAACACAGAAAATAAATTCTTCCAGTTAATGGTTTCTAAAATCTAATGGATTGCGGCTGTAACTGTAACACCAAAAGCAAACGCACATTACTCTCTAAAACAATTGGGAAAGTCCCATCTTTCCTGCTCACTATAACTTAGATTCTCACACATTAACGCCAGTAATTTACTGAGTAGGGGGTAACAATGGTGTTCATTTGATAGTTTGAATGTTTCCCCCGTGATAGCACACCTTACAGTCTGAGCTGAGCGGTTATAATAAAATGAATTCATATTTGGAAAAAAATTAAATAGATTGAATCCATTAAGCATTTGAAAAAAATATATATATATCATAATTGTATCACCTCGTATTATTTTATGTCATCATATATTGAGGGAAGGTGACACTTTTCTCCAAATATTGTTGCCTCATTTCAGAACAGAACTCCCATGGATCGCAGACTCGTGTCTTATTGAAGCCTTGCTTCACATAGCCGGACGGTTCTCTTACAACCAGGCTTTTACTGGGACTACGGCTAATATATGGAGATGAAACAGGGTACGGTCAAAGTAAATGAAACACTGTACAAATGTTTTTTTCCCATGCAGTCAAACAAAAAAGCAGAACATAAGAGTGAGATGAAACAAACAATTTTCAAGGTAAACTGAAAAATATATTTAGGGGTTTCCCTTAATTTGACCATACCCTGTAACTAATGAACCATTCACTCCAGCTGCAGTTGGTCACTACAAAGCAGATATAATTAAATCTTTCTATGGACTGCTTGTGTGAAGAATATTACTACTGGAATTCTGATCTGTGATCTGTTTGCTTTTCAGTAGCAACATTTACATGAGAAGATAAAAGTATTTTCAACTCAAAGCAAGCAGCTAGCCTTCTAAAGACTTGGTGGAAACATGTTGGCTATGGTTTCTGGATACAACAATGTTCCAATCGTGAGTGCGAAAAGATCAGCGAATTTGTATTTGTTTTTTTAAATCTGTCGTAATGTTGAGCAAGTAGTATTGAATATATCAAATAGTTAACACCCTAAAACACTATATACGGTGTTAATATACAGAAAAATGATACAATACTAATACCCAAGGACCCAAATAGGTTTTGTGTATCTGCGCGGGACAGCAAGGGTACAATATTCTGTTTCTCTAAAGAAAGAAAGAAAACAAATCAACAATTAGTTTCCAGTCTATTTTCTGTGGAGGTCACAATCCCGTTTTGAGTCCCTGTCACACACACACACACACACACACACACACACACACACACACACACACACACACACACACACACACACACACACACACACACACACACACACACACACACACACACACACACACACACACACTGCTACAAAAAGCAAAGCAGTACAAATCACCAAGTCATCTGCATATGGATCTACATCTACATTAGGGCTGGGCAATATATAGATATTATATTGATATCGTGATATGAGACTAGACTCAGATTTTGGAAGTCGTCATATTGTAAATGGGTTAAATGTTGTCTTTTCCTGGTTTTAAAGGCTGCATTACAGTAAAGTGATGTCATTTTCTGTATTACCAGACTGTTAAAGCACCAATTGTCAACCCTGTAATATCTCCACAATATCAACATCGAGGTATTAGGACAAGAATATCGCGATATC
>NC_045755.1:10016943-10019060 GCF_008692095.1 Etheostoma spectabile | reverse complement strand
TTCTCCATATCGCCCAGCCCTAATCTACATACTGTTGGAAGTAAATGCAGATATATACAGTGGTAGTGAATTTTCTGTTAGCTACAGTCTCTTCATGGATAGCAGCACCACCATCCAGCAAGCTGGCTGGCTTCATAATAAACCTATACAAAAAAAGTCAGATTCCAACAAATTGTTTGGTTCTTAAGCAAAAGCTGATAATCCTTTGTACTTCACTCCTCTATCATGCTCCATTGTTCCTTTTGTTTGTTTCCTTCATCTCTGCTCTGTGCTCGTTCTATTTGTCCATTATTGTCCCAATTAAAAGTTTTGATTCGCTTCTTCATTGTTAGAGGCTTGCTCGTCCATTATCCCCGGCAGACTGTAAGCAAAGACAGAGAAGAAGAATAAGAAGAGAGATGAGGGAAGACAAAAGGAAGAAGAGATTACAAAAAAAAGGTCAAGAGAGAACAAGGAAAGAAAAAGGAAAGATCCAGAAAGAGAGAAATGAGCAGAGTGATACACAGAAATAAGCAAGAGGGAGAATGTGGAAAGCAGCTGGTAAACGGGCTTAGCAGTCAATTAAAGCCTGCAGAATGATTGTGGTGTCTTATCTTTGCCCAAGGGGAATGGTCTTCTACACAAACATAAACACACACCTTGTAGGGAATAGAAGCCCTGCGTGTACTTACAGTGTTTGTGTTTCACCAGACCAGGGATTTGGAGCGGGTGCTGACTCCTTTCCTCTTGCTGGCTGCTGCGGTCACTGCGTTACGATGACTTCGCTTGTGAGACTCCAGGTACAGCTGACAAAAACAATTTCAAGAGATCCCTGGCTTAGTATTCATAAATACATACAGACACAGATACATGCTTACAAGGTTAGTTTCATTACATGGAGTTAAGCGACATCTTTCAGATAATAGTTGGCAGAGTCCAGATAAAGAGAAGACTTGATTCCTATCAGGTGTAACTACAGGATGTCATTATTTAGCTAATTTATCGTGATACATTAACATACACATAAACAGCAATTAACAATTATATTGATTAGTGATTAATCTACAGACTATTTTCTTAATTTTACTGTTCATTTCTTGGCCTATACAATGTCACAAAATAGAAGTATACCCCTCTTAAATGTGTCTTTAAATGTCTTGTTTTATCTGACCAACAGCCCAAAACCTAGAGATGTTAAATTTACAGTATATATAAACCTAAGACAAACACCAGAACTACACATTTGTGGAACTGGATACAGAGAATCTTTGCTTGAAAAATGACTTTTGAACTCCATTTCAATGATCAAAATAGACGAGCACTTTTATTTCAATTGACCAATGACCAATCAGGACATTTTTGTAAATTTTCAAAGCAGTTATAAGCAAGACACCCATTCGCACTGAGACGGCTCTTGTCAAAGTCTTTAATGACAGCCACTTGAACAAAGATAGTGTCAAAACTACGGTCTTACTATTACTCAATCTCAGTGCTTCATTTGATACGGTCGACCACGACATTATTACTAGACAGATTGCAAAACTGGGTTGGCCTTACTGGCTCAGTATTAAAGTGGTTTGAATCCTATTTAAAGAATAGGAACTACTATGTGTCTATAGGTAATTATGCATCTGAGTTCACAAATATAACGTGTGGAGTTCCCCAAGGTTCGGTCCTAGGGCCTCTTCTGTTTAATATGCTTCCACAGGCTCAGATTTTGGAAAACACTAACGTAAATTATCACAGTTATGCAGAAGACACAAATCTACGTAACCTTGTTGCCTGGGTACTACAGTCCATTGCAAAAACTGGCTTTTGTGCATTAAACAAAGAAACGACTGGATGTGCCAGAACTTTCTTAAAATTAAATGAAGAAAAAACTGAGGTGATTAATTTTGGACCTATAAAAGAACGAATAAAAGCCAGCGCTCAACTTCAAACAATAATGTTAAAAACAGACAAAGCCAGTAATATTGGTGTAACTATGGACTCAGACCTAAATTTTAACAGACACGTTAAGACAATAACAAAGTCTGCCTATTATCACCTTAAAATGTATAAAGGGTTAAAAAACTGATGTGTCAACAGGATTTGGAAAAACTTCTCTATGCTTTTATCTTCAGTAGACTTGACTACTG
>NC_045755.1:10016804-10016933 GCF_008692095.1 Etheostoma spectabile | reverse complement strand
GTCTTTACAGGTCTCCCTAAAAAATCTATAAGAAAATTGCTGTTGATCCAAAACTCTGCTGCTTGAGTCCTCACTAACACCAAGAAGGTAAATTACCCCAGTTCTGAAGTCTTTACACTGGCTTCCTGT
>NC_045755.1:10007952-10016794 GCF_008692095.1 Etheostoma spectabile | reverse complement strand
AAAGAATAGATTTCAAAATACTTCTGCTTGTTTATAAATCCCGTAACGGTTTATGGCCATAATACATTTTTGAATTTGCTTGTGAACTATGAACCACCCAGACCTCTCAGATCATCTGGGACAGGTTTGCTTGCCCTCCCCAGAATCAGAACCAAAAAGGGGGAAGCAGCGTTCAGTTTCTATGTTTCACATATCTGGAACAAACTTCCAGGAAATTATAGGTTGGCAGCAACTCTTAGCTCTTTTAAATCAAGACCGAAACCCTATCTTTTTGACGTTGCCTTTTTTTAATTCATTGTACTGCACTGGGAATTTCATTCTTGCATTTTATCTGTTTTTAATTTTGTATACATATTTGACTGTGTTTTGATGTTTTATGTAAAGCACTTTGAATTGCACTGTTGCTGAAATGTGCTGTACAAATAGATGTGCCTTGCTATTCTCTTTATGTCAATTCTTCATAACTGCATACCAAGTGATAATGATTTTATCCATTACACTATGTCCTGACAATGAACCTTCAGACTGGAATTTATAAAATGGATCATTTCCACTGTAGCAGTCTATTCTTTGTTTAGTGATGAGAGTTAGTCATCACTGGGGAAAGTCTACAAAGTGTGTATTTTAAAAGAGGAGCAATTTATGTCAGTAATTGAAAATCCAGTACCTTCTTGGCAAAGGCCCGCCCACACTGGTCGCAGGCGTGGAGGGAAAAATTCTTGGTCACTCTGACTTCAGTGGAGGATGACGACCCTGTGCCGCTGCTCTCTGACTGGGTGTCGTGCCGCCGGGTGTGTGGGGTTTGGTTGCTGGGTGGAGTAGTGGAGGAGGAGTTGCGTTGGTGTGTGTGTTTTTCACTGCGGCGGGTCAGCGGGGGACTAATGGGACGAGGCTGGTGGGTCTGCTCCCTCTCCTGCTTACGGGTGACAGGAGGGGACGGGGTGACCGCTGGCGATGAGAGGTCCAGCTGTTTCCGGGTGACAGGGGCAGGAGGAGGGGCGGAGGAAGAGGAAGCTGATGAAGTGGTTGGGGCAGCCGTGGAACACTCTAGCTTGCGAGTGACAGGAGGTGAAGAAGAGGAGGGGGATGGTGAAGAAGCGTGACGTCCGTTTACTTCCTCTTTGACGCTGCCACTTGTCCTCTTGTTGGGGGTTGTACTGTTGAGGACTACCTCAGCTAGCCTCTTTACCGCCCTGCTCTCCAGTTTGGGCATGATCTTGCCAAGGTATCCAGATGATTTCTTGTGGACCACAGTCACGTGACGCAGGACGTCACGTTTACGACGCGACTCGTAGCGACAGAGAGGGCAGCGGTAGAACTTGATGAAGATGTCATTGCCATCCGTGTGCAGCTCAATGTGCTTTGTTAAGTTCTGACGTGAGCTGAACTGTCGCTTGCACAGTTTGCAGAAGAGCTGCTTGAAGTCAAAACCCACTGACAGTTTGGTCATTTTGGCGGGCACACCCCCGCTGCACATGTTGCTACCACGCAAAGATGACGAAGATAAGGATGGTGTCATCTTTGGGCTCGACGGGGCCTCCTCTTCCTTCACCTTCATAGTGTTGTGTGTCACAGAAACCCGTTTAGCTGTCCCAGTGCTATCACTGGGAGAAGGGGCCGGACTACTGTCAATGTCCTCCCCGTCGTCGTCTTCTTCTGAAGGTTCTACCGCTTCCTCTTTCACTCGGATGTTGTTGCTTGGGCCTAAGTTAGCACTGCTATTACTAATGGGTGTGGCTGCCGGAGTAGAGGACGTTGTCATGGTAGCAGACTTGTTATTTTTGATGCTGTATATTTTGTGGACAATACGCATGTGTCTCTTCAACATGAGCTGAAATACACAGAGAAATTAAAGATCAATTGATATGTTTTCATACTTTGGAAAAAAAACATGATTATTTCAACCAATTTAAGATAATAAAATACCATCCAAAAGAACATCTTGAATGTACTTTTTGCTCCGAGGACCTGAGATTTGAAAACACCAAGAGCTAGAAAAGCTTAAAGCTGTCAGTAGGGCAACATACAAACCTGAGAGCTGTAGTTCCTCTTGCAGAGTGTGCAGCGACATGAGGCCGGTGCCGCCTGTAGAGGGGCTACGGGCTGACTCTGTTGTTTGGACTGGTTTTGGTTGGAATGTGTTGTTTTAGAGGTCACAGGGGTGGACTTGGAGTTGTGGCTACTTGTTGGAGAGGCATTGTTGCTCTTTCTGGGGGGTGTGACCTCCAGAGAGAAGGGCAGGCCAGGCCGTGAGGCGATGCTGGGTGTGATGGTGTCCCGCCGTAGACCACGATGCACCTCGTCAAAATGGCGGCGTACGTTGGCTTTGGTAGCGAAGGTTTTGAGGCACACTGGGCAGGATTTTCCAGTAGGTGTGCTGAGAGTCCTTGGCCGACCTCCAGCAAAAACAGCAATACATATTATCCCATGTTTCCTTTGATTATATATGGCAATAGGCAATTTGCAATTTCTCTACATCCAATGTGCACACATAAAACAAAGTACTGACATTTTTGTTTCTGATTATTTCAGGCAGTTTGAGGAAAAAGTCTACACTGTAACTTTTCAACTAAAGCAAGAAACACCATCTTGACAATTATGTTTTGTGTACAAATGTTTCAATTAAGTTTAATAAGCCAACCTCTTTGTTATGGCCCTATGCAGGATTTTAATCAATATCTTATCATACTGACCAATTTCTAAATCACCATATTCAATATTGTTTGTTGTTTTTTTTGTAATTTGTATAAACGCTTACCTTTCACCATAGAGAGTAGGCTTGTGGGAACTGTACGTGTCTCTGTGAACTTTCGGAGCTCTTCGAGTTTGGTCTGGTGCATTTTGCGGCAGTGACGTCTGATGCTGCGACGTGAGTTAAAGTCCTGACCGCAGAGACAACAAGAGATTGTCACATCCTCAACCTGGATGGGAGGGAGAGAACCGAGGCAAGGCAATGTGGATAATTAGACCATCATTTAGCATATGAGAATGCAATAGACCTCAGCAATGGGGTTTTTGTCAATTAAAAAAAGACTTTTGTTTCATATTCACATTGAGCATCCCAACTTTACATTATCACTTGCGTTTCCTGATATGTCCAATCACCTACCCCACTGGTGGAGCCCTCGTCTTCCTGCTGTGGCTGCTCCTCTTTAGCCTCCTCCTCAGCCTCCCATTTTTTCTGTCCCTGATTTTGTCCCGGGCTGCTGTGGGTCTCTGACCCTCCTGGTTGGCTTGGCTGGTTGTTGTCCACACCCTCCACTGGTTCTCCTTCCCATGCTACTGGACTCTCTCTGGCACTGGGAAGGACATTGAAACAAACAGTGAGAGACTAGGGAAGGCTGGGACTAGCCTAATATACCATTCACATGATGAGGTCAAGAAGTCAACTCTAGACCACATTGCACAAACTGGATTTATGTTGATGAAGCTTATCGTGTTCCTCTATGTACAACTAATAAGTAAATAAGTTGCTTCTTGAAAGTTACAGTACATTTTAATCCATCATCATACCCCCTACCTGGGTGTGTGCGATGGAAATCTAGCAAGCTCCTCCTCTGTGGTGAGGTACTGGAACACAGCCTTGGTAGTGGTCTGAATGGGCTCCAGTCGGACCACGTAGTCTGGGGCTCTGGGATATATGGCGTCCAATAAATCCTTCATGGCAACACTCTGTCTGTCATCACCCGACGGACCTAGCAAAGAACAATCCAAAAAAACCAAATTAAATTATTTAAAATAAATAAATATTAGGTCAAAATTAGCAATATTATATTTACTTTTTGTATAAAACTACTTTAAGAGACCCTGGTCAGTGCCAATCACTACTGTTACTTTTATGGATGGTAAAAAATTCTGCTGATATATTTCCAAACTGACAGACTCGACCTAGCTCATCCATGGTAGGGATGCTTGAATTTCCCAGAGTTATAACAATGGTGCAGTGTTGGGAGCTTCAAAAAGTGAACTCTTTTTAGAACTGGTGTAGAACTAATATGTTTTACCAATAGCACCTTTAAAAAGGGTACATTTAGTCTTTTTTAAGATTACTTTTTGGGATTTTCCATCTTTATTTTTTGACCGGACAGTTAGGTGACAAAGGGGGAAGACATGCAGGAAATCGTCAGAGGTTGGACTCGAACCTTTACCCCTGTGTCGAGGCATAAACCTCTCAGTACATGTGCACCTGCTCTACCACTGACCCAACCTGGCCACACATTTACTCTTGATATTAGAAAGCCAAATATTTTAGTTGGTGGAACGTTATCCTATGGTTAGAAATTCATCCTATGAACAAAATGACTGAACAACCAAAGCCTTTGTAGTAGCAGCCTATGTGTCATCTCGACATGTATTTGGGCTAGACACTGAACCATAGCATGCCTACTTCTTGTGGCAAAGATAAGATAAAAGCCCCACAAAAAATCTAAAAAGAAACCCACTTTTTCTTCAGTTCTCTTCTGTATTATTGTAGCCATTTAAAACGCCCACAAAGAGTTAGTGTGACTCCATTTATGTACTGAGAAGATTATGGTCTCTGGCTACAAAACATTTTGTGCACTTTTGCGTTGACACTTATCCACACAGTACTTTCTTTTAGAGTAAACACAATTATTTTGCCTCTCAAAAGCCTCCTTTATGTGGACATTCCTCTTTTGGTAAATGTGCAAGTTTATTGCATACCATTCTTCACAACAGGAGAGAAAGAGAGGATGGAAAGAGAGATATTGAATTTTAGGCTTGTTAAAAATGGACTACAAATCATCACTGGAGACTGCATAGGTTCTCTGTCAGGGCTGGCTGGTGAACAATTTAGTTTTCCTTTTTCATCCAGTAATCACACAATTAATACCCAGTGCCTCACTGGTGAAAAACAGACACAGATTTAGTAATTGATCAAAATAACATTACAATACACTTTCATCTGCTGGTAATGGACTCTTGATTGAGAATAATTAAGCCAACAAACAGCTTAATTAAGACAACAAGCAGATGGAAAGACAATTGGGATGACATTTTTTCCATTATAGTGAATAAAATGGCAAAATATAATTGACCGTATGTGTTCAGATTGATTTCTCCTTTAAGAGGAGAGGAGTGTTAAACTAGAACAGAAAAACAGTCTCCTAGGCTCAATTCTTTCCCCAAGTCTTATACCACTTCTATGCAGCCAAGAAAAGCGACTTGGATACATACTGTGGCTAATGAGAAGTAGGGGTGGGAATCACCAGAACCCTAACAATACGATATTGCCACAATACTTATGTCATGATACAGTATTATTACAATTTTAAACATATTGCAATATTCTGCGATATATTGCAATTTATTACCTTTTTTCTAACTTTCTAAATTTCATATTATGTCCCCAAAAAGAAACTTTGTCAACATCTGTTTTATCTAAAAAGATTTTGATCTCTGTTCATTCAGCTCACTATTGCTGCAAAATTGGATTGTCAAGAAGACAAACTAACCGACACAAATATTACAATAGATCAATACTTGCCGTCTGTGTGTTGATACAGTATTGCCACGGAAAATATCGCGATACTATGCTGTATCAATTTTCCCCCCCAACCATAACAGATTTAAAGTAAACTTCCTTAGTGATATGAGATGAGAGCAGAGGAGAAACAGCACTTTGAGTGAGGATGGAGCATGTGAGTTTGTGTGCAAATGAATGAAAGAGCACGGTGTACAGACAGAGAACATAAGAGGAGAATAATGAGTAAGAGGCAGATGGCGTGAAAGAGAGCAAAGAAACCTTGGAGTGACATTCTATGAAGTCAAATGTGAAGTAGTCATAGGAGATGTTAAAGTAATCAATGAATGTGTGCATAGGTGTGTGTGTGACTAGGTGTGTATGGGCGACTAGCTCAAGTACATTTGATTCCTGCCTTGTTCAAGGAGTCTCTGTGTGAGCAACGATGCTCCAAAGAAAAATTCCTTGTATGTGTCCTCATACCTGGCAAATAAAGCTGATTCTGATTTGTCTATGGCATCTGTACAGGCTTTCATTTGCATTCCTCGGCACGCACAAACGCTGTGACTTGGCTCTTGAAGATTGTGTTTTACCTGTTCTACCAATTGATTTTATTCTTGAGTTTATTAGTCATTTTTATCTTTTGTGTTTTTTTTGTGCTTTGACTTTTGTGAGTAAACAAGTGTGTGTAAGGGTGCAAGTATAGACGCTTGTGTGTCTGCATGCTAATGTGTTATGTCACCAACCGTCGGGTTCAGGCAGCCGTGATAGGCAGTAGTACTCTTTATGTGTAATGAGGTTGGGCAGGCCTCTGAACAGACTGCGACACAGTTTACATTCAAAGATGGTGTCCACCTCCCTCAGCAGCATGTGCTTCAGCTGGCTCGTGCCTGCAAGCCAAACAAAAGCGGTGATGATTATTTCCAGTGATTTCAGGGAGAATTATAAGATATACAGTATACCATGTGCATACTGAACACTGTACAATTCCTAGCAGAAAATCTAAATTAATTTATATTTCCAGTTGTGTAGGAGTCTGCATAGATGTATAATGGTGGTGAGCCATTTCAGGCTGATCAAATACACTGCACATTGTAGAAACAAGATTTGTTTAAAAAAACTGAAATGTTTCTAATATCTTGCTCAAACAGCTCAAATGTGAAAGGAAAACTGTCTGGAAAATTGCAGGCATTTAAATAATCTCATACTGCTGAGAAAACAGTGGGAAAACAAGAGTTGAACAGAGAAATTAAGCTGATCAATTCCAGACTGTGTATAATGCCTCTGAGCTAAATTGACCTCATCCAAATCAAAATCTCTTTGACATTTTAAAGGACTCAGATGATAACTGCCTTTGTGTTAAGTGCTACTTTTGCGTCACTGCAGTCGTCACCTTTGCTTTCTGTCACTGTCGTAAGCATGCTGACTCATATGCTCAATTTCAATTCAGTTTGTCCACATGGAAGTATTAGGTGCTTTGTTGGATATCTGACTCATATTTTGCCTAAGTAACCGAATGTATTATATGCTCTGTTGGACATTTTACTACACACACGTTTACTGAAAAAAACACTGCTACTGTGAGTCAGTACCTGTGCAACTTGCGTACACACTCAAACACCAAAATAGGCATTGTCCACCTGACATGTTTTCCCCCCTCTTTCAGAATTTTTCTTTTGTGTATTCTTGGGACCTACTGCTCTTTTGCCACTGGCTCAGACAGTTAGTGAAGACTGCTAATGCCATTTTTTATAAAAAATTAACCATAAAAAGGTTTTTTGTCACATTTAATGTTTTTAATAATTTATTTGGGAATTATTATTCCCCTCTAATTCAAAAAATAGAATTAGAATTTTGAAGAAGTGGACATCCTTGCCCACGTCCTTCTTTGGGAGAATCAACAAAATAAAAACGAAAATCCTACCTCGATTCAATTATATATTTTTATATAAAAATTATAATCCCAAATAATTGTATTTGGAATAATAAAAAACATCAGTGAGTTAGGTTCAATAAACTTACTAAGCTAAAGGAACTGTGAGGTTTATCCCTGCCCAATCTACAACTCTACTATTGGCCAGCTCACCTTAAAATTATGACATTGGTTTATTTATAAGATAGATTATTCATGTTATCCTGGAGGGCTTAAATAATAATGTCATAATAATTTTAATAATGTATACTTTATTAGTCCCGCAAGGGGAAATCCCTCACAGATCAGATAGAATCTCTTAACAATGTAATTTTTTGGAACACACTACTGTTGTGAAGGGATCTGAGAAAAATATTTAAATTTTCCCTCTGTCATTTCTGTCTGGTCCCCCCCCACTGAATCCCACACTCCCAGACAAATTCTGGAGACTCTGGAAACTCTAGGATTCTTTCCTAGAGAGAATCTGACTTGCTTGTCCCTGGAAGGCAATGGCTGATTGTTTTTTTTTTATGTGCTACTTGTTTATTTTCTGTCATAATCCTGTACAATTTTTATAGATCTATATTTTCTTCTTTTTCTCTTTCTTTCAAATTTATTGTTATATACTACAGCATCTGTATGGTTTGGGGTCGGAGGTTTCTGTTTCTTTTTTGTTATTGTTGAAAGAAGTGTTTGTTTAACGTTTATTAATTTTTAAATTTAATAATTTGATTTTCTTGGTGGATGGTTGCAAGGCATAAAGACGCAAACCATGTCATTTCTGTCAGCCTTGTCTGCATAATAACTATAACTAAATAAAAAAATGAATGGATAATAAGAAAACACACACAGACACAAACCTGAACGGAAGCATTCAATTATCTGCTGAATCCCTGACTTGGATGTCTGCAGAGGCTGCTGGAGTAGAGGAGGATCTCCGGGCTCCAAACACAGACCTAGGGGGCAAGAGAGAGATTGAGATTGCATTTCATCAAAGCCAGCATATAATTACATCAGAGTATGACAGTCTTGGAGAAATACACCATCACCTGGGAATTCTGGGGACCTGGTTAGACATAAGGTATATTGAAGTGTACTTTAAAGCGCCCAGATTATGCTCATTTTCAGGTTCATAATTGTATTTTAAGGTTGTGCCAGAATAGATTTACATGATTAAATTTTCAAAAAACACCACATTTTTGTTGTACTGCACATTACTGCAGATCCTGTTTTTACCCTGTGTGTTAAGGTCTCTGTAGCTACAGCATGAAACATCGCACTTCTTTACTATCTTTGTATGCGAAGTAGCTAGGTAAGATCCCATCAGCTAGCTACTGTTTTCCATCTGTGGTCAGAACAAGGCATGATTAGCTGGGACACTTCTTCTAAACGAGGGATACTTGTGGAATACCTGCAGAACAGGGACATGGAAGTAGTTCTTTTGTAGA
>NC_045755.1:10006127-10007942 GCF_008692095.1 Etheostoma spectabile | reverse complement strand
CTAGTGTGTGTTGTAGCAGTGTTTCGCCATTGAGAACGAGCTAGCATGCTAGCGCTCGTCTTGGCTGGTTACATAGAAAGCGGTTGAGATTTTGAACAGCTAACCTGGAGACTGAAGGCAGAGGACATTCAGAAACTCGTATCTCACTCAAAACCGAATGGATGTGTTGTTTTTTTCCAGTTTGTATACGTGTGGAAGCACCAGAGACACAAAATCACACAACAAATCTCAGAAAAGGTGATTTTTTCATAATATGGGCAGAGGGATGCTGATGACAAACATTTTTTATGCTTTGTCCAACAGTAATGAGAGCTAGCGCAGCATCTGATACTTCAGCTTGGGTGTCACACAGTGCCACTTTATCAAGCCAAACAGGGACGTGAACAGAAGGAAATGTATTGATACGTATTGGAAAACGCTTTGCTTCTGCTCAACCTCAATCACCAGGGAATACCAGGTCAGCTGGTGAACAGTGGACCCTGATGCTGGTACGGGTTTATTGTTTTTTTGGCTTTTACTTATAGGACAGATTAAGTCCAGAAAGTGGGAGAGAGGGCTAATGACATGCAGCAAAGGGCTGCATGTCGGAACCAAACCCGCTGCTGCGACAAGGACTGAGCTACTGTACATGGGTAACCAGGGACCCCACAGGTTTATTGTTTGGTTTTATTAGTAAGGGTAGTGAGGAAATCACATTTCACCCTGCACATTTCTGGTTGCTTGTAAGGTTAATTGTAGATCAAGGAATTTTAAAATATCCCACTATTGAACTCACTGTAATCAATAGCTAACAGATACGGGTAAATGTCTAAAATAAACATATGTGCGATTTAGCATGATACTCAGTATGGGCAATTTATGCAATGTAGTTTAGAGATTTATTTCAAAATCAGTGTGACGTGTATTTTTGGCTTGTCTTCTGCTAAATCTTCAATCTTGACTAAATCAATGCTTAGAACAAATTCATTCTACTTTTCTAAAAAACACAAAACATACATTTCTGTCTGGAACAAAGAAACACCAAAGATAATTTACCAAATAACCTTTACGGTGTTTTATGTACTTATTGATCAAAGTGCCAAAACTATTTAATTTTACCTTAAATCCTAAAAAGGTAAAATAGCAGGAGAGAGGCCATGGCCTTCCTGCTTTATTGATGCAAGCTGACTGTGGCTCCATTTTCCTTTGTAATTCAGCAACTTAATTTTTACATCAATACTATGTTGTGGACTTGTCATGGCGATTGGCATACAGAGTAAACAGCCAAAAGAGCAGACCAATTACATGGACAAAAGCCACAACACACCCTGTAAACACCTCAAATGCTTAAGTCTAATTTCTTACTTTATACTGGTGTGAAAGAAGGTGACAGGATGAACATCATTTCTGCAGCCAGAAAAGGAACATTTTGTAACAGTGGTAATTGGGACAAAGCTCCAATTAAAACATTGTCAATGTTTCCAACTGTGACAAATGTTTGTTCAGTTTTGAGGCACACACTTCAATTACAGCTTGCAAACTACAATTTACGTTTAGCAAAGATGCACTATTGTCATCAAAGAACAATGCTGTGCTTTGTTAAATCATGTCAACATATATATTTATATTCAGTGATTTTTGTCTGTTTTTTGTTGTTTTTTTACTTTAAAAAAAAATATTTTAGACTTTTTCCAGTTTTGTACTGTCCAAGATGACGTTACTTCTTGTACTTCCAAACAATAACTAGGCTAGAAGCAGACATCTTGCAAATTTAAAACCTTGTTGGCACAATATATACTTGAAAACGTGTGTGTGTGTGTGTGTGTGTGTGTGTGT
>NC_045755.1:9976904-10006117 GCF_008692095.1 Etheostoma spectabile | reverse complement strand
ATATATATATATATATATATATATATATATATATATATAAACAGAATGAAGAAAAGACAGAAGGCAATAGACCCGCAAACAGGTTGACACACCAAGAAAGACAAGAGAGCTAGAAATGTGAATGACAACTGTGTGAGCGGGTTTGACAGAAAGAGAAATGGAGATTATGTATTAATGTGTGACAGAATGTGTTTTGCCAATCCCCATCCCCCCACACATCTCCCAGGCAAACCGCTATAATCCCAGCGGGGCAGGTCAGCGACCGGCTGACCTCCACATCCCCCTCTGCAAGAGGGTCAAAGATCCACCAATGAGAAACATCAGTCGACGCAAACAGCTTCCTTTTACTACGGGTGGCGCTTTCCTTAGCAGCACTGTTAGAAATGAACTCGCAGTAGCTGGATTTACATCTGAATCAAGATGTTACATCCATTTTTAAAGTAAAGCTAATTTAAGGAACGATTTAAAGAAACAAGCATGTCAGCATTGAGTAGAAAACAGTACATCATCATAAATGCAGCTTCAATAGCCTTGTAGTATATTGTATAATACAAAACCAAAAGGTTGGCTTGGCATTAGGGTCATAAAACACATGGCAGTGCAGGGCGCCTGTAGTTTCAGGCGAGATCAACCTGAGAGAGAAAGATCAGTGTGGCCTAATTTCGAGGCAGGAACATGTGGTTACACCTCGGATAGCAATATATAAATTAATTCAAGCAATATCTTTTCCGAATTTAAATTTTTTTAAAGACAGATTTTACTTATTGCTTATTTTTATGTAATTCACCACAAACCAAAAAGATGTATGCTTTCCCAAATTATGGCAGAGATAGGATTACTTTTTCCAGTCTGAAAGTTCAAAAAAAACCTTTAATAAATGGTTGTCACATAGAATGCAAAGCACAGTAAATGCAAAACCTCTTTTGGTTTTCATTTTGTCTTTTTGGAGCACACAGCCAACTCTGGCAGTGAAGCTACAAAGGAGGCTAACAGACAGTTTAAGCCTGTAGGTGGATGAATCAAAGCAGCAGGAAGTGTAGTTGGAAGAAAATATGACCTACCTGTGTTATGACCGTGGCTGCCGGCGCTGGTCTGCTGAAGCCACTCCTCAGTCTGGCAGATTTGGTCCCTGGTTCCAGTGGTGGCGCTCCTGTGGGACTCAGGCATCAGAGGGGGAATGGGCTTCCAAAGAGGCTTTGCCTGGAGCTGGGCCTCAGAGTCGCTCTTTTCCTGGTCATCCATCAGAGTTTCCGACACAGCCTCATCTGAAACAGAGGTCTGGACCTGGGCTTGATCAGAGGACTGGTCTGCTCTTTGGGGCTCCTCCTGTTGTGAATGCTTGCTGTCTGAAAGGAGCTGGCCTTCCTCCATCACTGTCTGACCACCGCTCTGTGGGACCAAAATTAGACATGAAAACATGAGCTACAGAAAAAGAAGGACACACATCAACAAATAAAAGGGTAAAAATAACGATTTTTATGTCATAGCATTTCATTTGTAGAATAATAAGACACAAAGATGTGAAAAATGGTGCAGTATATGTGTTGCTTTCAATCAAATAATCTCAGTGTCCCTGGGTCAAATCTGTGTGCTGAGTGGTGAGGGAAGCAGCAGACATGCTGTCTGCCACAGTTAATGCTTTCTAAATATTACCACTGGAAGGCGCCAAAGTCAGACATGTTCAATTTCAATACAGTGGCTTTAAGAAAGAGACATACAATCTAGTTGTAACAACTGTAATGATACATAAAACACACTCACACAAAATCTCATGAATTAAACTTGATCAAGAATGAGAAAAGAGTGCCAATCATGAATACATTTAGTCTTTTAGCCTTGCTGAAAAAAACAATCTATATCGTTGATGGATGAATAAGGGATGAATGAGGGGTCACAGCAGATGACAGAGAGAGTGTGTGTGTGTGTCTGTGTGTGAGAGAGAGAGATTTAATGTCTCCAGAGCACCCAGAGATTTTGAGGAGGGACATTAACCTTGTCTCACAAAGCCACCCTACAGCAGATAAGTGACTCCACACCAACATCAGTGTGCACAGATACATTTGTCTTAGTGAGTGTGTTGTAGTTTGTAGCGGTGTCTCTTGACCAGACCTCCTCTCTCTCTTAAGTCCACAATCTTTTCTCCTCTCCCCCCCACCAATTTATCCTCATTTTCTCTCTGTGCCTGTGTCTGTCTCTCTCACTCCTCGCATCCCCGCGCCCTTGAAGAGGAATAAATGACTCCACCGTTCAGGCACATTACAGCACATCACCATCGGACAAGTGGGCCACTTGGACACAAATACACTGTGCATACCATGGAATAATCCAATGACCATAAAAAGCTTAACAGTATTTTACACATGCTCAGTAAAAACCATATGTGCAGTACAACTCAAACAAACCATTACAGCAACTGAACACAAACACTTTCTATCTCAACTAGTGGATCACGTTCTTGGGGAAAAGAAGGGGGAACATGGTACCTATTTCATTAAAATCTAAAATGTCTTTATTACTATGGCAAGAAAAGAAACATTACACATTTTGACTGTCCAGTGCACAAGTAAAAGGAAGAATCAGGGAGTGCCACCATTCAGATAACATATTAATTGATCGGTCAGTCAATCAGTTAACCAGCTATTGATGCCTTTTTCTTATTGGGAAGTGGTGAGCATGAAGCATGAAAAGGGGACTGATTAGAGCAGGCGGACCAGCCATTCATTTCCACTTGCTGCTCAATAAAACAACAAGTTGGAACAAAGAATAAAATAGAAAGGTGAAACTTGGATTAAACAGGATGTATTATAATTATTATGATTGATTATTCAACATAATTAATTTTCCATATTCTTATGTCATGGAATATATCTTACATCTAAGTATGATTTCATCTGTTACTTTACCTAGTATGACTAAAGTGAAAGTGGGTAAAGTTGAGTTGTTTAATGTGCTAATAGAGAGCACACTGTCTGGTAAAATAGGAAAAAGAAAAATTCAGATGGTGCCTTCTAAATTATTCCACCTGTATTAAGTGGCATATACTGTGTAGTTGTCAGCATCAAACTGGAGTTTATCTCCACTGACACACAGAAGAGTAAAATCTGACCATTACATGATTGTAACTGTTCAAATGACTTGATCAGGTGGGGGGTGAGTTGTTTTCCACAATCTTACAGTGAAGGGAGTGAAACTGGACAATAACATCTAGGCATTATCTTTTTTTCCAGTACCTCCAGTCTGCGCAGACAGTGAGAGCTCTTCCTCCTAGTTGACTTCTGGACCTTCACCATGCTGCCAAGATTGGCCTGCTGCACCACACAGTCCTACCAGCACACTCCTGTAACCTGCAACAACACCCCACATGAGCCAAGGACCACACTTAATGAAGTACCACTGCTGCTGGATGTACTTCTAAAATCAAAAAAAAAAAATGTAATATTTAAATATATAACAACTACAGATGCTTCTCATGCCTCATTTTTGCTCCGCTTTCTTATGTATTGTTTGCTCTGTTGGCTTATGTATGGATTTACACCTAATGGGTATCTGTTACCTGCAACAACTAAACTTTTCCATGTGTGTATACATTACATGCAGCTGCACAACAACTACACACAGTACCTGCTGCATTACTGTAAAACATTTAAAAGAAGAGGATAAAGCAATGGTTACATATGGCATTATTGGAGCCACACATTTCATCATTATAAAAGCAATGGAAATGCTTTGTTCATGTGTTCATTCTCTTAACACCAGTGGTTGAAAGTAACTAAGTACATTTACTCAGATACTGTACTTAAGTGCAATTCTGAGGTACTTGTAGTTTACTTGAGTATTTCGATTTCATGCTATTTTATACTTCTACATTACTACATTTCAGATATAAATATTGTACTCACAACAATGATTTACGAGCTATTGTTACATTTCAAATTAAGATTATACACACAAAAGAAATGACCGACTTATAAAATATGATCGATTGTAACAGATTAAACAACCAAATGTATATGAAGCAGTTAAAACTAACTGCCCCTTGATCAACAACATCATTAAAACACCACTTACATATCATAACAACACTGTATAGACTCTGCGTTAAGAGAACTTTTACATTTTGATTGCCAGAGTTTCACTTGTAATGGAGTAATATTGTACTGTGGCATTAATACTTTTACTTACCTAATCGATTTAAATACTTCTTCTACCACTGCTGGAAACTAACCGTGTAAAAACCTGAACTTTACAGATTGGAAATGTCACCCAATTTCCCAAAATAAGTATGCGTGATTTGAAAGACCTTTGCATTTCAAACATGCAGCAAACATAACAATTTTGTATTTACCAGCTGTAGAGTACTTAAAAAACACTAAACTGGATCTAAATATAAAAACAGAATTGAATATTTTAAAAAGGTCAAAGTAATGGTTTCCCAAAATGCTAAATCTGCTGGTTATATTGCTGGCAGGACAATTAAACCCATGTTACCTGCACCATTTTTCTGTATGAGGCACACTGTCCCCATGTGCATTTAAAATGAGTACTCTAGCCTTACTAAAATAAACACTAATGTGTTTTCCTAGAGGACCTTCCAGCCCTAGGATCATTGTTATATGTGGATCTGCATTGAAAACATTAATAACAAAACATTTGTATGCAAATTAATACTGTTGTGGTCAACATACACACTCACACACACAAAAAAAACTTACTTTTGGCATATTAGAGAATCAATGTGAGGGTGGACATTTTTAACCACTTTTCGTTATGTTGTATCTCTTACTGAGCATTAAATTAAGATTCCTGGGGCAATTACATTCTTAATATGAAAAGTAGTCTATGAGCTTTCACTTATTAATCTTGTGTAAATCACTTTTGATAACCCTAACCTTCATCTAAAAATGTGTGCTTTATTTTATTATATTTTAATTATATTACAGCATCAAGGGTAAAACATTCCTTGCTGCCCTCTAGTGGTTGTTCAGGTTACAACAGCTTGGTCCAACTCAGCCACAGGCACCTGACCCAACACCAGCACTCAGTTCTACTGGTTCAGTATAACATGCTTTAACTGCACTATGGCTATGGAACAGCCTCACTGTTTTCTGATGCGTTAACCTTTGTCATACCTACTAACTACACAAGGCCAGCATTAGCTGCCACCCAGGTTAGAGGACCAACGGATAACTCTAGACATCAGGAAATTCCCCAAGAGTTAAATGTTGGTTAATTAGATGAGCTTTAAAAGACAGATGCCTTTTTGGGTATTACATCCAATGGTGTCTCAGACACAAGCAAACAGCAGGACAACACCAAAGAACTGAGCAGAATATGGGAAAGGGAAAAGCACTGATTTTTGATTAAAATAAGATAACATCTCTTCTGTACCTGGGGCCGACATACATTGGTTTTTTTATGGTAAACTATTGTTAAGTAATACATACAATACGTAAATACATAGACTAATAGCTAAAACAAATCAGTGGGCTTTTCAAATACAAGAAAACTTAGATTCAAAAAGAATACAAGAAAATCTGACAGATACAGTACACAGTTTAAGAAACTGAACAGTGGAGCCTGTGCCTACACCTACAGTGAAGTTACATTAAAAGTAAGGGGGTCGGTAATGTCACGTTTGATGATACAGCCAATGTCATGTGCACGCAGGCGTATCGCCGCCTGAGTAGATCTGTAGTTCCACTTGATCTCCAGCAGAGGGCGACAAAGCTTGTGCTTAAAATGTTTTGCTGGTTGAAAAGTTTTGTAGTCTACTGATGTCTCCAAAAGACAAGACGCACAGAGTACAGGGGAACACAGTCAAGGGGCCACAGAGGGGTTTCCCCAATGTATGTCTCAATGTGATTTAGCTGTACTGTTTCACTAACATATGCACATAGATGGAGTACAGCCTGGTAATTAAAGTAGCTGAAGCAAAGAAGAGCAGGAGAGTGGGGGTGTGCAAAAAAAATTGATTTACATTTGCACTGCGATTCAAGCTCTAGGCTACAGATTCAAAATTGATTCATAGAATTCAAAAAATATATTCATATATTTAAAGTATTTTTTTTCCTTTTGTAATGACGTGTATACTATCACATGGGAAAAGTACATTTACATACTGTGAATAATTATTTTTTTTTAATTGAGAAATGTTTTTGAATCGTGATATTTTCTCAATTTTGCACCCCTACAGGAGAGATGATTACAATTCAACACAGCAGCTACACAACTTCCCCAACCAGATTATCTGCTACAACATTGTCAACACAAAGCCGTTGTGTACATGAAAAGACAAAGGTCAGATTGCTCTTATTGTCCTGTAATGGGAAATTAAAGTATTTATCACACACGTATGGTCCTGAACAAACTATCATTGTGAGTAGGGAATTCTTGCACTGACTTAAAAAAATGTAACATGTATAGTTTGTTCCTGAATTTTAAAAACTCATTTTTAGTCCATTATAAGGATTCTTTCTTTTAAATGTAAGGTTTGACACATAAAACAATATGCTTTAGTAGTGAGGATGAACCAATTTAGAACGATGTGTGATGACATGACAGCAGAGGCTACTTGTGATGGAGCTGTTACTTTACAGACACACACAACTGGAGTTGAGCGTCACATGAAGTAGAGCAGACATGGGAATGTTCAAAACAAATGCGGGTAATTAAAGTTGCTCTTAACACAGGCAGATCTGACACCTAGCACCACAAACCACAACAGCATCAAATTCTGTGTCAAGGGTTAAAACATCAGAGAGATGCTACAGTTGGAGTCTGATTAGGGGACTTCATTCCTGAGCTCTGGATAGCCTTGTTGAGGTTTAACTGTAATGAAGACCATTCATTTAAACAGAAATATTTGATTAAAACTTTTTTTGGGGGATATTAATGCATTATGCACCAGGTTATATTTTATCAGGAGGGGAGATTATCACTAACCATTAACTAAAATGGCAAATTAGGACTTTGACCAGAAAGTCGGTCTACCCTACCAACTCCTTAAGTCAGGAAACTGCATTTAATGGTTCAATGTTTTTATTACAAAATAAAGCAGATTTTTAATTGGTATAATACTCAAAAGGCAATGATACATTGCAAAATCAACTTGACTCATACCTCTGTTACCCCTCTCCAATCAAAGCATAAAACCTCCCTGGGTAAATCTGTAAGTAGTTTGCATGTTCTCCTCACTTTCCCTCCACTGACTAAAAACATCCAGCTCTGGTGAAGACTCTACATTGGTCTTATCTGTGACCATGAGCTTGAGTGAAACTGACTGTTAGCTCTGTCGCCCCTGATGACCTGTTGAGGGCGTTTCTCAGCATTTCACCTGATGCATGTTGGGTTACAATCTAGCACCCTGTCAGAGGAATAAGCAAGTACCTGAAATTAGTGGTGTAACGGATCACAAAACTCACGGTTTTGAGCGCATCCCAGTTTTGAGTCACGGATCGGATACATTTTTGGATGAGCACAAAAAAGTGGGAATTTAAATGATTTCATAAAAATGCAATTACATTTACTTCCAACAATAATGACTTCTTTCTCCAGTAAATTGCAGTTAAATGACAAAAACAGATGATAAAAGGAATCATCTACAGTGAAATACAGTCACTTTACACCGTTTACAGTTTAGCTGTCAGCATTTTAACGGTGTTTAATCCAGCTACTAGCTAACGGTAGGTTAACGTTACCCAGCGTTTACTAGCGTTGACATGTAGCAATGCTTCTGTTGCCTGGAACGTCGGATTTGGAGCATTATAGAGCAGCGTAGACATTGGCATAGAAATGAGGCACAGAATTTCGCATTATATACCGTTCGTTAAGGAACCGGTGCGATATAAGCACCAGATTTTTCCCACTGCAGAGCTATTAGAAACATATGAACATAAAACATGTATCAAGTTCAGTCATCATATTCGATGACCACTTTGTTGTATTATGTGAAATTGCAAAGTATTAATACTACAGCCGACAATAATGTATCATCAGAGCGATGTTATACAGGTCATGTGACATTCACGGAGATACTAAATAAGAGAATTTACAGTCGGGTGCAACAGAGGCTGACACTTTGGCTACATTAAACGTGTAATGTATGCGGACTGTATCTTTAACTGGCTACACCTGCAGCGCACACACACCGTACGTCGCGACCAAGACGGTGAGCTTTTACTTTGGGACTGTTGTCGTTTCTTCAGTTTTTTGGCGCCAACACAGCGCTGTGAGACATCAATCTACTGTCAGCTGTTATCAGAGGGCGCAGGTGACAGGAAACAAGAAATAAAAACACAAACTCTCAAAACCAAAGTAACAATATGCTCACTTACAGTCATTAACTTGTTTCCTGTATATCAGTAATTTGATTTAAAAGACATATTGACACTTTATGATCCATTTCTGTGTAAAAGGGTCGCACACACCACGTGTACAAAATATAAATAGAAGACTGTCCTATTTTTATTTTTTTTTACACACACTGGTAGAGCGGATCTCTGCGCCGCATACGCACCACTACACACTGCTCTTGTGGCCAGTGCAGCCAGTTTAATTGATAATAATAATAATATTTGTTTTAGAATATATATATATATATATATATATATATATATATATAAACTAAAATGTTATTAATTTTTATTAATATTTTTTTTAACTCTAAATTCAGTTAAATTGAGGCATTAGTCAAGTCGATTAAGTGTTTTTTCCCCCTATGAAGAAAGGTGCCTTACAATTATAAAAAAACTTAGATTCAACAATAATATAAGAAAATCTGACAGAAACATTGAACAGTGGAGCCTGCGCCTACACCTACAGTGACGTTACATGACAACAGTGACAGTGAAAGTAAAAGCTTGGTAATGTCACATGCTTGATGATACAGCCAATGTCCTGCGCACAGCAACACTTGTGAACTTCCTTCATATCTATGAAATTAATGCCACATATTCTCTTAAATCACTTGCACATGCCATCTGTTTGTACGAGCAGTTCTTTCATGACGCCCAATGACTTAGTCTGGGCAGGATAAGAAAGGTATGTTACAATCACAACCAAAAAAGTGACTTTACTGCCTTCATTTACATCTATAGTACTATCAATTGCTAGGTTTGTCTTCAAATTCTGAGTCCAACAATAGCCTAATTACTTTGTTGAGAAGTGTTTCATAAAAACCTGACAAGCAGCAGCATGCCATTGCTGACCATGACTATCTGAGACCATACACAACACGCTATTAACTCACTTTTGAAGAGGCTATATGTACAGTACAAAAGGTTTAAAACAAACACATCTAGCCACACAAATGCGCCCAATACGCTCACCCACTGACATGAGGGACTCTTCCGTTTCCATGGCAACAGACAGACATGGTTGTGAAGTAGCAACTCCTGTTCTGACTCAGGTAATAGGTGTCCTGGGCTCAAACTGAGGATTTGAGGATGGTTTGCATCTACGGTCCAACTCCTCAATTTACAATCCACTTACTGCTTAATACGGGATGCTTGTAATGTTGAAAGATAAGAAATGTAAGATTAAGTTTATTGCTGTGCTAATTTCAAGTTATTCTATAGAAACAAATGCCAAAACATGCCAAAGTCTTCTGAGAACAGTTGAACATCATTCATATTTTGTTACAAACTTCAACTATTGTTTAGGTGTTAAGCTTAATACTTAATTAAAGCAGTGATTATTGATGTCCTGACCTTTGATTTTAAGAAACACATCAACACAACAAATGAAGAACTGAAACGTGATTTTATTCTGTTGTGCCGTGCAATATGTGAGAAAGAAAGGTATTCCCTGTTCTACACAAGCTGAAAGACCAATTTTAAGAGACACATTTAAAAGTTTATTTTCACATATGTACCCTTCTCAGCAAAAATCCTACTTCCTTTGGTCAATATTTCACAAATACACCAAGATACCAATCTTCTCCAGTGCTACATATTTATAAGCAAATATATTTAAGTTTCATCTCCAGTGATAATCCAATGAATTTTGTTTATGCCAGCTAGAAATCAATCTGTCAAAGCGTTTCCCTTTTTGGGAAGACAAATCCTTGTTTTCCCTATCAGAGGAAACAACTAAGGTAAGTTCATGTCAGAAGAGCAGAACTTTCTCTTCTTTGGAGCTTCAGCTTCTTTGCCGCCTACCCCATAAAGAAACATTAGCATGTAATGTTTCATTATGTAAGAGTGTGCATGTATATACTGTATGCATACATGTATGTATGCGTTTAAATGTTTGTGTGGTTCTTGAGCCAAATAATGTGTGTCTGCAATCACCACTGCCTTCTCATAGTTATTTCCGATGGTTGTGTGGGGGTGGACTGACAGGACTTCCTCCTAATGGAGGGACACCACACTCACTGGCATGATGCTGACTGCTGGCACACTCACCAGGGATTCCACCTGACCACAAGATAGGATGGGAACAATGCTGTGGCCTACTGACAGAGTTCCCTTGCACTTAAAAACCTGCCTTTTCTCTGGGTTTTTACTGAATGGTTGACTTCCTTTTCTGTGGCTCTGACCTTTTACCTACTTACTTAAGGTTCACCTAATGTTGGAAATCTGGGAAAATGAAGAGTACTGTCCTGTTGTACTCTGTCATCCGGCATATCAAGTTATGTATGTATGCATGTATGTTTGTATAAACACACACACACACACACACACACACACACGTATATATATGTTCTAAAAACATACAGTACATACATAAAGTACACTCAATATAATTACACAACAGGGGGTGACCTCTAGCTCACCCAGTAAGAGCGTGCGCCCCATGTAGGCTGGGGCCGTCGCAGCGGCCCAGGTTTGAATCCAACCTGTGGCCCTTTGCTGCATGTCCCCATCTCTCTCCCACCTTTCCTGTCTATCCACTGTAACTCTAAAAACATAAAAGGGAAGAAAAGCCCCAAAAAATTATCTTAAAAAAAAAAATTACACTACACCATCTCTGTGCACAACAAAATAACCAAAGGAGCTGTTTCCAAATGGGACATTTTAAAAAAACTCTCATCTATTGTGTTTCCAAAGGTATCACTGTGTGTGAGTTTGACAGGACAGAGGTCTTTACCACAGAGTGAATGACATACAAATGTAAAAACAGCATGCGAAGATGTTAAATATGCTAAACTCTGCTGACAACTGTATTAGGAAAACTCACAAATCACTGTGGCAACAAATCATACTCTGCAGAGATTTTGTTGCAAATGTGGAAATACCTGAGGGGTGCACACACAAATTACACACATATGCAGAATTGTGTGCTCACGTACACCAACCTATACAAATACTATTCGGTCTCCCGAAGAGCAAATTTTACAATCTACAAATATTT
The DNA here is from genome assembly GCF_008692095.1 of Etheostoma spectabile. NCBI lineage: Eukaryota > Metazoa > Chordata > Actinopteri > Perciformes > Percidae > Etheostoma > Etheostoma spectabile. Next base: position 9,994,765 of record NC_045755.1, on the reverse strand, counting down.
AATTGCTCAACAAAGTTTACAAGAGCAAAACATATGCTGTTTTAAGGTCTGCAATAAGCTGCACTTGTTTTTCTGTGATAGCTTTCATCACCCAATCACAGCAGAAAGCACTTGGTGGCAGGACAGTGGGTATCCAAACGGTTGGTTATTTGCTATTTGATCTTCAAAAACAAATACAAAAGGAAACTTCTGCACAGTACGTAAAGTCTTGATTCAAAGCAGGTACATTGGAGCAACGTCAAGGGATGCAGTAGCAGAGTGTGAAAAGGGAACAGAGATTTAAATAAATATTGACATGGGAGATGCGTAAAGGACATTTTCATGCCAGGTGTGTGGATGAGCAGCATATGATCTTTGAAATCTAGCCTCTAAAATCCCATGTAAATGTATAATTAAGTGCTGTATACGGTAATGTCAACATTAAATAGCAAAGCAAAAAACAGCAATTCCTGTGATATCCACAAGGTGTTATAAAAAAACATATCAACTGAGAATGGCACCCTGTAATGACAACCGAGTGTGATGATAACAGACTACTGAACGGATCTTCTCCAGGTAGCCGGAGCATGCTCTGTCACAATGGGCAGAAAGAGGTTCTTTGTTGACATGTCGAGCTGCTGGAAACTCAGTGTCCACATTTACCAGTCACAGCACAACAAATGTTTAGTTTAGAAAGGTGTTCCTTCTAACTGGTGTGTCACCTATCAACAATATGTATGACCACAGCTTCCTGGCTTGCAGATAATAAGACTGAGTTAACTGCCTTATTGGATAACTGTAGTTGACTTACTTATTGACTGGCTGATGCTGATTTTCTGGTTGCCTAACTGGATGGATATCTTAATTAATGTCTGTCTGTCTGTTTGTTTGTTTGCCTCACTGACTGGTTATATGACCGGCAGGTTAATGGTTTGTTGACTGACTTAACTTAGCACATTGGTTTGATAAGCTGACTCCGTGACTGAACACAGCACTACATCATTTAACTGACTGAATCATACAGTGACATCATTAAACTGTTGCAGTCAACATGATACCTGGAAAACGTTTATCAGGGAGTAAAACCAGGCAGTCCTGGCTGCTGTTTGAAATAAGAAAAGACTGATCTCAGGTTGCTATAACCCCAAATCTTATGAGATGACGGGAGGCAGAACAACACATACAAAGTATTTGACATATGCAAACCAATTCTTTAACTTAAGGCCAATGTGTCTTTCCATTGTATTTTCGTTCCACCAGGTAATTTCCTAGTTACGCATTCATATTCCTCCCTAAGGTTAGACTGACCATCTCCATTGTGTCAGAAATACTCATGTACTGTGTTGTAAAGTGTTTAAAGGGGATGATGGTAATGGGCTTGATCTGAACTAATAAACTTTACAACACATGTACAGTAGAACCATCTCAACATCTGAACTTAGACTGAGCCATGTTCTCTTTCAACATGCAATGCAAAATACGTTTCCAGTCAAATAACCATACTGTAAAATAACACCCATGTGCAGGTTGCCCTAATGAACCTTGAATTGAAACATACATTATCAAGGATAAAAATAGCCCATGACTCAGGCCTTCTGGGGTGAATCTCTACCTTAGGGAACATATTTCTGGGGTTTGGGTAGCTGTCTCTGTTCCTTGATTTGGTTTTCATCATCCCCAGCTTTTAATAAAGCACAGGAAGGGGACACTGTCAGCTAAATTAAAAAAAATAATAATAAAAAAATCAAGGAAATACAAAACATATGCTTTGCAAGAAAAAAATGTTTCTGCAAAATTAGAATAGATGTCTAGTTGGTATATTAAATTGCACAAATCAAATTGGTATATATTTGAATTATTTTAACAGTATAACTTTGCAACAGAATAAATACCTCTAATGCTGCATTTGGATATTTTAGTCATATTCTCTAAAATAGTGATATTATTTTTATATTGAATGCTTACTACAAGCCTGTCATATCATTAGAATAAATGTTATGGTACCAGAAAGTTACAAATCAACCGGTATAATTGATAAAATATAAAATGCTAATCTTTCCCTCCACACCATAACTTAATTATTTCAATGCTGACTGAATCAGCAGTTTCTAGTTTGAGAATTTCAGGACTTTCTGCCTTGTGAATAAGTTCTGAGCTCTGGTGGATGAAACCATGCGCAGAACCCAAAAGCGCAACAGCAACAAATAAAATGTTTCAGGACATAAACGCCCTGCTCATCTCCATAGCAAAAACGCGTGGCGCGCTGTGGATGTAATAAAAACGACGCGGGTGTGTATCCAGTGTCCAAAATATAATCCAACCTTATTCTCTGCGCTGTTAATAAATGTTTACGGCCATATAATCACGATCCTGTGGAAAGACATTTATGCACACATGATTGACTCCATAATAACCACATGCACCGAGCACCATGAGGGAAGGGAAGGACCGGACGGATATATTCCTCTCCGGCTGGCCTGTCGAGCCCTGAAGCAGGTTAAGTGTGTGTACGCATCCACTTACGCATCCCAGGCAGGGCGAATGAAACCTTACCATCCCGAAAAAAACTGCGCGATCTTCCGTGTTGATACAGAATCCCAAGTCGGTGCACTACTGGAGAGTGGAAGCGCACGGCGTTTGTTGCCGCCGGGGTCCGTGTCTATTGGTTCCCTTTCAGCTGGGGCAGCGTCAGCACACACACACACACACACACACACACGGTCTCCATTTGCAACTCCATCGCCCCCCATGGGCGTGCGAGGCCGCGGGCTGTGACGCAAATGGCACTGGGTGATTTGCAAATGACATATCTTCCTAATTCAGTGTCGTCGCCACGGGGACTGATCCAATTGACAAGATATTGCACACAAATATCCATCGGATGGTGGATGACGAGAAATTAGAGGCGGATAAGCAGTTCGCTCTACGGGGATGCGGTTGCATAACTCAGGAAACTTAATAAAAATGTGCACGGAGCAAACGATGTGCAGTCTCCATGGCTGATGTTTTGACGTTGTTTCGATTTGATCGTGGTGGCCTGTACCATAACACTCAGCACACAATCAGTCCTCGACTTTTGGTCACAGGAAGAACCAAGCAGAGCATACACAGGGAACCGAGTGGCCTCGCTATGGTGGATGTGTGGTGGCCAGTGCTAGGACGCATGCACGTACGGAGAAAGACAGGACAGCCGGAGTGGGACTTAGGATCGCATTCACAGGCCATAAAGGGCCCGCATGAATACTATTGTGCTCTTGTATCCAACAGTCCCCAACTATTTACAAAAGGTTGGCCAGCACACACAAAAAATATCGCGGCGAAATGGTGGCGGCGGTTACAGCAGCTGCCACTGTGCTCTGCGCCAAGCAGCAGCACAATCATTGCGCAGCGCCGGACTTCCCCAGTTTTGTGCAAACTATGTGATTCGTCCAAAAGACTTTTATTTTTACCTCATTCAGGATGTCCTCGCCTGGCAAGCAGCGAGCCAGAGCGCATGGCAGTCGCCATTCTCATGGCACGATTTGCATCGCCCCCATTATCCCCGAAAATCTCTTTTTACACGGTTGTATTTTCAGCTTAAAAAACAATATTTTGAGCAACAGTGGGACAGCTTGACTTAATCAAAGGAAAAGTCAAGTACAAAATGTACATATAAACCGTAAAAGAGAGGCCCCTCATAACGATTGCAGCATGGCAGAGGAGTGTGGCGTAAAAACGAGCTAACCCGGATAAAATACACACAAAGACAAGGTACAGTGCTCCCATAAATTACGTCCATCACCACCCTGGTAATAACACTAAACCATCCCTGGTCATTTGGATAAGCCTAGAGCCGGTAAAGATGGCATTACCATGAATGTACAACGCTGCGTTTTGCGGCTCCGTGCCACCTTTTCCAGAAGCAGCTTGGCGCACAGGACCGGTGACCCTTCCATCTTTGCGCGTCCTTCTACCGAGCGAAATCTCGAACTATGTCATGTTTTGACGAGTTACGGTTGAATACAACACATTGTAGTAGGTGATTCCATATTTGAAGAGGGAAACGCTACATGTAAAGGCTGCTACAAGTCTCGGAAACTATTCCTCTCCCCACCGCGGCCAGGCAGAAACAAGAGGGCGATGACGCCATTTTCTGCAAAAACAACCACGCTCGGGAAGCCAAAGCGAAGGAGGTTTAACCCGCTCCGCAGCCCTCCAGTCCCACTAAAACGTATTAAAAACAAGTCCTTACCTTGTATTTGTTGGATGTGTGGTGGAATAGTGTGTTCGACGAGGTAAAACTACGCGGTCGTGGCTACTTCGAGTCCGGAGATTGTTTATTTCGCCTCCCAGCGTCCCCGGTTCACTCTGAACAAGTTCGTCTGCGAGCCGCTGTCTTTGTGCACCCAGAGGAGCCTCATAGCATCAAACCAGTCTCTGCGCAAAGGTGCACCCTCTACGTCCGATTTCAGCTGGAAATGTCGACACTTTAGGGCGACACTGTGAAAAATAGGATAGACTGGACCTCTTTAAATTAAGAAAACTTTGATTAATATCCAGCTTTTGGCCCAAACCCACGGTTGTAGTGCTGATTTATCCCCCAAAACGCACAACTTTAGAGGAACACATAGCTCTCCACAAGAGTCCACGACGCTAGTTTACGCAAAATAAAACAGGTGGAGACACCCTCTCAAACCTTAGCTAATAGGATACGGTAAAATAGTCTACTTTATATTACCAATTCAATACTTAGGCCTACTCATTCGTCAGAGTAGCACAAAGATGACTCAACTTAAAGTGATATTCAGAAATGTGTGGCCAAAAGTTGTGGCATTTACTCATTACAAATATACACATTTTGTATAGTCCAGGGGTTCACAATGTTCTCCAAAAAGAGGGTTCGAAAGACATTGGACAATAGATATACATATAGTAAAATTTACTCAAAAGAACCACATCTGAAAAGTTTAAATTTCCCTCAATCAAAGAACAAAAATATTATTTTTTAACTTGTTCAACAAACTTCCTGCACTGTGCAAAGGAAGAGTTAATGAACCATCCCCTCATGATGTGTGTGTGTACCCACTGAAGTCCCTCCTGGGACCCCTTAACTCTGCAGTGGCTAGCTTAATTCGTCACAATGCTGATTCCAGTGGTTTTAGTCTAACTTTGAAATCCCATGCACTTTAACGTTAATGCAGATTGTGAAAGGCCAATATAAGTGCCACTGCGTCAATCAATAGTTGACAAAAAAAGTTAGCCCATTGTGAATACCATTTATTACTATTGACTGTTTTATATGTTAATTGGTTTACACTGTTATCACACAACTCCCTTGCAAACAACCGTGGAAGCATTTCAAAACATGTTTTCTATTGTTTGGCGAGGGACGGTAGTGATAACTGAGTGGATTCTTAACTAAAATAAAGTCTAATTTACCGCCAAGCAGTTGATGTAAAGCTAGCTAACGTTAAACTTAGCAATAGCAGAAGTAATGTTAACAGTAGTTAGCGTTACGTTAACTGTTTAGTTTTAGCCCATTTACTTCCCCTCACAATATTTCTCGTGCTTATAACCAAGCCCAGGACACCAAACCAAGGATACCAAAGTTTTTTGTGATTAATAAAATGACAGGTGTGGGATAGTTTCGATGGGATAATATCAATTTTGTGCCAAAGATAGCTAGCTTAAATTGCGCAAGAGCCTACCGGGAACAGCTAAAACATAATAGCAAGGTTAGCTATGTTGTTATTTACAATGAGAGGTGGCACGGCTGTTCTATGCTACATATTTTGTGCTATTTTTTAAAATTTAATAATTTGGGAGCACAAAACTGTTTAAAAGAAAATATAACTTTATGCTAAAACAGCAAATCCTTACCTTGTTTCCAGATTATTGAACAGACCTGTGAAAGATAACGGAAATTTGAGTTATCGGTATGTCAAAGAGATGCACACCTTTGACCGCATAACAACTGAATATTAATGTAGGCCTAAAGAAGCTCCATAGCACGCAATATATTAATATTAAGTTAGCTAGCTGGCTAACCAACCTATGGTTTCTGGCTTAAATGAGAAAGTATCAGACTGGTTAAGTTAATTAGGTGCAGCTGGCTTAAACATTTGACATGTAAAATGATGGTGAAGTTGAGTTTATGCAGGTGGTGTGGAGGTGATGGAGAGAGAACATTTGCATGGACCTGATAAAAGTTTTGAAAGTAAGAATTGTCAGATATGAACAGATATGATAAAGCGATGGTCGAATCAAATAGCTCATAAAACCGTATTAGTACTTAGTGAAGGGCTGTTACCACAGTTTTATAGAAGCAATAGGTCAATTTCCTCAGTGTGAAACATGGCATCTCATGGACTACTGTTCAAATAATGAATGAAAGTGAAATAGGTTGTTACACAAGTAGCCTACTAAATGTTTACTTAAGTATTGAATAGTAATACAACAGAAGTAGTTTCATAGGAATAATTTAACAGTTATAAACAAAAGCAATAAAGTCTAAAACATGGGGGCCCACTCTGGCATACATTGTAGCAACAAAAAAAGTTTGTTAACAATTGAAGCACTATGGCCTACACTTCTACTCTGGAAGAGGTATAAGGTTGTTTTTTTTAAATACAATCTCAGCCTACAGTATAACAGAAGTAGTACAAGTAATGCCATCATGTACTACTCTAGTATGTAGTCTAGTAGTAGTTACCAGCAATTTAACAAAAACATTGACTGGCGGCTGTAAATAAGTCACTGGCTTTTACATTTATTGAATTTATGTTTTGTTATTATTACCCTTATGTTGGACTTCTAAGGTATGCTATGCTATTTGTTTTGGTAACTCAATTGTATATTAATAGTGATTCAAGACAGTGGTGTCATCAACAGGATGACAAACCAGCCAATAAGCAAACTCATTTGAATGAAGAAAAAAAAAAAATCAGCTAAGATGGGTAAACATGCAAAATCTGAACACATTCGAAACTAAACAATTTAGAGATTGAATTAGAGTATGAGTATAATTAGGAAAAGTGTCCCACTTAGGCTAAGCTGTTACACCTGCTGTAAAAGATCCGTATTCTACATATTGAGCTATTCATTAACTGTTTTTATTTAGCCCCCAGGTTAGGCTGCATTTGATGGATATCATATCACATATGAGTAAAATGATACAGAAATGCCCTACGTATCCTGAATACATCCTACAAGATCTCAAATCCAATAAGAAAAACACTCAACTCATTGAATGCAAAGTGGGTAGAAAGTGGGGGAATTTGAGAAGTTCTATAAGAGTTATAATCCCTGCCAGCTCTTTCCTTTAGACTCATGCGAGCTCACAACAAAAGGTGCCCACCACTATCGCCTATACACAATTAACCAAAGCACCAGCATTATTCCATTATCATAAGAATGCTGTTCGCAATGGGGGGAGAAACTCCTCGGCATTCATAGACGTTGCCGAATAGAGCTGAGACCTTTTATCTTCTCAATTACATGCCGGCTGCATTTATCACAAAACCTAGTGACATGTTTGGACACTTTCTGTGCATGTCACATAATTTGTTATGTTGGTAGTTCAACAGCCTGTTTATAATTACAGCATGGGCTACAAGTGGGGCTTGTTTGGAGGGACTTGTGAAGATGCTGGAGATTAGGATACAACTTGATTCCAGAACGATCCTACACTATGTAAAATACAAACAAGATAAACGTTTGTTTTTCCTATTTAAGCTTTCCGATTGGAGCAAATATTTGGATTGGCAAATACATAAATGTTTGTGTTCAACTTTCTTACAATTTGCAGAAAGTTGAAGTCTACTTTATTTTATTTTCGTTCTACCTTGGATGTGAGTGATTTCCTTGGCTGTGGCGCGGTAGCTGCTGTGATTATGAATTCAGTGGACGACCTGTGCAGTAATCGTTCATCCCAGCGGGAGCATCGGAATAAATGAAGACTAAACAAGGGTCGTTCCTTACTCTGAGGTTAACATCATTTATTCTGCATTGCATTTCTTCCCTGGTGCTTGTAAAACTGATTTGTTGCTGATGAGATTTGGGGTTGTGTTAGAGGTAACTGACCACAAGGTGTCAATGTTGTTGGGAATGTGTGTTTTTTTTTTGTCATTTCACTCCATTAATGTAAAAGGCAGCGGGTAGAAAATGCCTGCTGGATGTCATGCTCAAATAAATCTAATTGGATGTAGTGATTTGTCTGGAGAGCAGTAATAGATGGCAGTAGAGCCATCTGTATATGTAACTACAGCCACTGCTTTTGTGCCAACACAGTATTTACAAAGGCCTCTATTTCAGGCTTTACAGATGTGTATAATCTCTTTAAAAATGTCCTAAAACTGCTCAACATAATAGTAACAGCATACTTGACATATGCTATGATTAGGATGAATCTTTCCTCTTCAAAGAAACATTATGTTTGGAAAGAGTGGAGGCACATGAGCGACATCGCAGTGCGCTGTGCAAAAACAGTGATCATGAAAAAATAATGCAGCAGCTCCTTTTGTGGAAAAAATATCGAACTCCAGCCTCAAATGCAAACGTTAGAGCAATCTGTGGGGCTACACATCACGGCACTCACCCTGATCATGCACAGTTTTGGCCACATTTGTTTTTCCTCAGTCTTCTGATTTTTGTCACATGCCATGCCTTTTTCTCAGATAATTACTATAAAAAAAGGCCAAATGGGTGTCTAGACTCACTTGAACTACATGACCTTATGGGCAATTTGATTGTTACTGTAATATCAATTTAAATTGCTTATAGTTTGCAGCCTACAATTGGCATTCTTCACACAACCCCCCGACAATCTAAACTCTCACAAACCAGAAGAAAATCATCATTTGCGCTGATGAGAGACTGTCATCAGTACATCCATCTATTGCGTGTGTTCCAGGAGTTTTCAGGATAACTTTTTTGAGTTAAATTGAATAAAACTTTGAACAAGATACACAGTATATTTGACAGATTCTGAACAGCAGACACAGGGATCTGGGATTGCTTTATCTGCAGATGTTCTGAAAATCAAATGTTTAGAAGGAAATTTAAACTTCAAAATGTTTAAGGGACATTCTTTTGAAAGAAGAAAATAATCTATTATACATAGTATATGTATGTATTATAGAAAATAAATATATATATTCTTTTGAATATATACATTTATATCCTCACATAGTAGTCAAATGTTTACCTTTGTTCAGCTTTGTTGTCCTTGTCCTTTTAGCCGTTGTATTTCTCTGTACATTGAGAGCAACAAAAAGCCAGGGTCAAATTTCCAGTATGCATCACATACTTACTTGGCCATTATTGCAGATTTGGAAATGAAAAGTTAAATGCAGTCTTACTCACAGCTTTTGCTGTTACAAAGACCACTAGCCAACGGTTGCTACTGTTAGTTTGTGATGGTAAACTTAAAATAGAAGTTGTTTAATTAGTCACTGCCTTTTTGACTTCTCTATATTTATGGTTCTGTCACTCTATGTGCAAAAGTTACATAGTCTTGCTTTAAAGTTTATTACAAATATTATAGTGCTAAAATGTGAGAACGGTATTTTTTGTGATCAGCTGCAATCTCTCCATGTTCATGGTGTTTCTCTTCTTGTTTTTCTAAATTGGCCTCCAGTCGTCACTCTCTGGGGGTCGACAGTTACATTTGACTTAGACTTGAGGACACATTCACTGACCTCCACAACAGTGGGAATAAGTACCTTCAAGGGATGAACAGAAGACAATTCTTAGTCATCGCTGTTAGCAAAATAATGGTAAAAAGATCAAAGAAACAAACACCACGCCCACACACACAACACACACACACACAAACACCACACACACACACACACACACACACACACACACACACACACACACACACGAAATGAAGCGGTTTAATAATGCTCTATTAGCCTGCTAAATCTTTCACTTACAATTCATTTTAACATTTTCTTAATCAGTAAAATGATCAAACCCAACCTCTGTTTTAAGGTAGATGTTAAATTTAATTGGATTTTCCCTTGACTCAGCTAGTTAAATTAATAATCTGTGAGCTCTACCACAAGACAACCACGCGTTACAAACTTTGGCACAGTTTGTAAATGATGACAAACAGAAGGGAAGGTTTTGCTAAAGTTTGGACCAGACGGTCACTGTTAATATTAAAACAAAAATGCATTATTTACATATTTCCTGACCTTGTTTCATAAAGATTCACAGGTAAGGATGAGTAGAAAAGCACAGGAGAGCATGAAAATGTTTGTTTACTGCCAGCAGCGTCCTTTCATTTTGGCAAACGCCCGGTCCGAGCAGAGCTTTAGGTCCCAGAAATCCGCTATCCACTGTAAACAATAACAACATCAAATCAGTGCTATAAAGAGAGAAAGGCAGCTTAGCTCCAACTAGGAGCACCAAGAGGGACTCTTCAAAGATTGCTTATTATGCACTTAATTATGTGCTGCACTTTTTTTTTTTTTTGCCAAATTAGGTGTTTGTCCTGTTGAGCTATAGCTCCAATAAAACTAGTGCTTTTGAGTTATCAACCTTTTAGAGCTGTCCAGGCATACTGCTGTGGAGAAGAAGCTTTAGAGTCACAATCCAATATCATCTTTCCCTTTACTAATAATCAAGAAGGATTCTGGTTAGATTATACTGAAATCCAAGTTAATAACATGTCTTGGTTTAATTCAATAAATAAAACATAACCTGACACTAATAAATAAAAAATGGGAAACTTTGAAAAGGTCTGATGGTGCTGCAAGTCACTTTAATTTATGAGATAACTGTCTTCATAAAAATCATAAAAAGCTAAATGCTAAAGTCAGCATGCTAAAACTTTGTTTAGCAGGTATATTTACCATGTTCACCATCTTATTCTTGAGTGTTAGCATTCTGTTAGCATCGTTTGCTACTTTGTACACAAAGTTTAGGTAAGGGTGATAAGAGTTGCCAATTATTGGACAAATTGAAATTTTTAAATGATGGCGCTATATTAAACATCAAGGGGTCACCAGAGTTATAAGAACTGATTTATCTGGGGCGCCCGGGTGCTACCTGGTGGTAGCTGGAAGGGGTTTGTTCCTCAAACGTGGCGGTCGTGGATTTGACTTCATGTCTTCAGCTCTCCTATATTAATAAAAGCCTAAAATGGCCAAAAAAGAATGTAAAGAAAAGAAAAAGAGTTGATCCTCTGTGGGCCATGAATATCTGAAGCAAATTCTATGGCAAACTATTCAATAATTCTCAAGCTATATCACAAAAAGCCAAAAGTGTAAACCTGCTAGTGGCACTAAGAGGAAAGGTCAGGGGATCACCAGTCAGTAGGATTGATCTTCTTCATCTGATAGCTGTTGAGATGTTTCAGTCTGGACCAGAGAGCCAGTCGCTGGAGCCAGGATGCTGGGGGAAAAGAATACATGACAACTAAATTCGGGGAAAAGTGTCAAATGTTCTGGTCTTCTCAAGGCTCAGCCCAGTTCAGTGCTTTCAATAATGAAAATGGCAATTACAGAAGCATCTGGTAAGGATTTAAGCACAAAATACATAAGTGAATCTCCTTTTTGAAACAATGACCGCCACAGAAGACGTACTTGCTCTTCTCAAACAACACAAAATATCTCGTAAGACATCAAGGATCAAGAAACCTTTCACAGAAACCACTCAACTTACAACTTATACAAAACAAACTATAATCTGCAGCGGGACTATTTTTCCAATTCAAAAGATCTTTACAAACAACACAACATCCACTTTCAATCATTTAATAAAAGCTTGGATATAAGACTATTTTTTATACAGCAAGTATTTAGTTGTTTTGATGGGAATATCCATTTTCTGATCCAACTTCAGTGAGAGTGAAGAAATGGCAAATCTTAAAAGGCATTTTTCAAACATTCTACACAGTTTGGATCAAATGCAACAACTGGTTCAGGGGCCGACTCACTGACAATATACTCTTCATCTTCTTTTACTGTAGTTGCCAGAAACACTATTACAAATATATACTGTAGATATAGATTTGTTTTTAATATCTCAAATATTTACGTATATAAATAGAAATTGATTAAAGATCTGGGCATTGTGACAATGTGCAAAAAAAAAAAAAAAAGGAAATAGGGGAGGCTTAAAAAAAAAAAAAAAAAAAAAAAAACTGTCAATACTTCCATAAAATTGAACAGCAAAGATAATGTACAACTGCTCTTAAATTCATGAACGTCTTCATTTTAGCTGCGACAGATAGTAACTTCCCATTTCTAATTCCATAAACAGTAAGTCACGGTGGGATTCCCCAAAAACATGTCAGTGGTAAGATCGTCATCTTTGATCTGCGGACACACTGAAGACACTGAGCAGCAACTAAATCTTTAATTCCCACCTAAACCTTTGTTTTCAGCCATTACATCAACATAAACTATCCATTTACCAGTACATCTTTTGGTACGTTGCGTTACACAGAGAACATGTACACTGTAATTGCAACAAGTTAGCTGTACACCACAAGTACCCGGATACACCTTGCGTGTTTACAGTAAAATAAAGTATCACTAAACTGATCTAAGAGTACTTTGACGATCTCGCACACTGAAGAATAAAGTGTCATTATGGGAAGCACTTGGAAAAAGCTTACACGAAACAACTGATTTTGTACAATAGTGCTTCGATGTTTTTGAGACAAAAAAAAAAAAAAAAAAAAAAAAAGAAAAAAAAAAGGTAGTTATTTGAAGCAGCCAGCGAGTACCAGTACACTGCTATCAAGCAAATCTAAATGATTTCAGTTACTTTGGCTTTATCAGCAACACCGGATGAATAGGCAGGGTACTTTTCAGACATTTTAAAAAGGTTTTTACCATTTAATAATACCACTTTTAACCAACTCTTTTTTTTAAAAATCTTGTCGTTATTTTAAAGACATTAAAAGTTCAAAGGAATGAATGTGCAGCATTTACAGCACAGCTAACTACTGAGCCACCAGAGAAGAATTGGTACCGAGCTTGACGGGTGCAGCTGAGAAGTAAGTGAAAGCACTTTGACCTGACTTTGATTTTTTACATACACAACAACAAGCATAATTGCACTGAGACTAGACCAATCGGTACTGAAAGATAAAGACAGTTGAAAATATAGCTATAGATTTGAACATTGGAAGTAATATGAAAAAAGGTGGATCCACAGGCAAAAAGGAAAGTGGGTCCCTTTATATGAAAATACTAACCAAGGCCTGGTGTCGCAAAATCAAACTTTGTTCATTAGCATACGTCAGATAGAAATTGTTGAGCTATTAAAAATGGGAAGAAATACAAGTGTAGAAACATGTGACCTGTAGACTGTCAACTTACATTTTGGACCAAGTCAAATTCTATAGCACAGTTAACGATGACATCGTCTCTTATGTTTGACATGGTAAATAATGCATCAAAATACACAATAATTGACTGTAAAGGTTCCATATTAATCATAGATGTATTACTTAGATAACAAAAACTCAATTGTTTATTTATGTACTAAACCACATCTTCATGTGATGACACCTGTCTGACAACTGTCTCCAGGGCAGCGGAGTACTCTCCATCTGATGATGAAGGCTCTGGGCCCAAACAACAGACTAATAATAATAATAATAATAATAATTCTATGCAGGTTTGAGTATGTAGTGTGTCCACATTGAAAAAGTGACAAATTGAAAAGTCGGCATGCATTCTAAAAATTACAAAACAAAATACTACTTTGAGTGTGCTGTTGATAAACCTTTATGGAAATCTGGAATCTGGGAAAAAATACACCATTTGCAGGCAGTGGTGAGAGAAAAAGATCTACCGAAAAAAACCCACTAATAAATCTTTGGAAAAAGTATTCCGCTTTCTTATAGGAACGCTACTGCCAATTAAACTTCACAAAGTTGCAGTTTGGCTGACATATAATGGTGCATACAATGTATTGTATAATTTCCAGTATTCTTTAACAATTAGTAAATAGCACATACTCTACAATTTCTGACTTTCATAGAAATGGGACAGTTCTTTTTGGAGTTTGCAACCAATGTGAGATGTAAGATAGATATTTACAATATAAGATACACAACAGTTATTAGAATATGCCTGAATAAAAAGAATTTATACATACTGTATATATATATATATATTTTTTTTTTGGTGTTGTTTAGAATTGGCCACAGTAGGCAACTGTCTGCACAGCAAAATTAAAATGGCATACACAGCAGCCACAGTCAAAGTTCATATTTTGTTGTGTTTGTGTATTAATTAGTAATAATTTAAAAACTTGCTAATGAACAAATTCCTTGAAGATTTTGAGAAATCAGGCCAATCTCACCAATATCATATAACACAGACCTAGGTATGGGGGCAAAAATACTCTGTTCAGCTCATATTTAGTAAAAGGGGACAATTATTAATAAATACAAAAATAATAATCGATATTTACACATTTTCAACAATATGAACTATCATAATACTTTCAACATTTCTTCAAAATGCCATAGAGATGACTCTTTTCCTCAAAAGTCTCTTCAGCTCAAACCTCGAGGGTCAGTTGGAAAACAAAACGATAAATTATAAAAAATGAAATATAATTTAAAAAAAAGATCCAACATGGTAGTAATCATTCCTTTTTGGATGCAAGTCCTGATGCACAGACAGGAGTTTGTGTTTCTTGCAACATTTAAAACCAGAACTAAGAAAGAACAAACTCTTCAAATAAAATCAGATATCTTCCTTATCGAAATACATCGGCATCATTGGTAACTTTGATATTTTTTCTCTTCCCTTGTGTGCACAGGTCCTCGGTGTGGCACTGCTGGAGTCAGTGAAGAAGATAGCAAAGGGGGAAGCAAGGGCTGTAAGTGCACTTTGAACACAGACATGCTGGGATGGATATGGAGATGGGTGGATAAATTGTAAAGACAAAAGGTAGGAAAAGATAGATGGAAGAGATGGAAGTTGAAAGAGAGGAAAAAGCTGGCTAAAACCAAAAGTTAAACTAAAACTAAAGCTGCTGTTGTCTTCCATCTATAAGGAAGAGGGAACACGAAAAATCAAGAGAAAGAGGGTAGGGTGTTGAGGTGGCATAAATGAAGGCTGAGTCCTACAGTAATCAAACAGTCAGTAGGTCCTTCAACCATCTCACTCACAACAATCACAGACATCTTTCCATGTCACGGACCAGACACAGGAACCAGGAAAATGGTCAAAACAACCAGAAAATAAACTGATTGTTTAAAGAAATGTCTCCCCCAAAATTGTACAGTGGTGGTATTATATTACCAATGCCTTGGAAACGTGAGGCAAAATTCCCTTTTTCAGAGGATGCATTTTTTTGGATTCCACCGTCTTGTTCTTAAAAGACTGCGACCACAGTCAGGCACAGTAGTTTTCCATCAGAGCGATCCATTATCAAAAGGTTAAAGTTGGAGAGTGAAAGTAACTGCCAGCCAACTGTGGGCAAAGACTCCAGAGCCCCAGTGTCACAGCTGAACCGTCATTGGATGAATAGGGGTGACACCGTTGAGATAAAGCAGTCCGATTGGTGCTGTCAGCGGAAGAGTGGTGAGGTCAAAGGTCACAAACGGTGGTAGGCTGCACAGCTGTCCAACATTCTGCCCATGAAACAGGTTTCTGTCAGTGATGCAACTTGGCCTGCAGGGAGAAGAAGAGAGAGAGTTATTAGCTGACCTTCATTTATTATTGGCTCAGTGGTGGCTTTACTGTGTGTGAAGCAATTTCTAACATCGAAATATACGTAAAACAAATTCCAAATGCCTTTTAACTGCCTTTTCCCAATTGACTTGTGCTTTTTTTTTTTTTTAACCCATTATTGATATTTGATATCCCACATACTACACCAATGTTTGGGGGTCACCTATAAACTTGTCATCTAAGCGAGTTTAGAATTTGTAGATTATTTTTGAAGCTCTGTGCTTTAGCATTTTATCGGTTATAGTCTGGATCAACAAGGGTATATTTCCTGGATAACTGCCTCACTCCTTTGCTTCGGAAAAACAAAACACTTTAAGAGAGCAAGCTACACGCCGAAAAAGGCAAGAACATTTTGACCGTGCAATAAGGCGGGCCTGCTTGGTTCTTTAGGGGAATGATTTACATAGGTTTACGGCACTTACTACTTAACTGGGACGTTTCGGGGCCGATTGGTATGGATTGCTATGGACGAAGTACACACAGCGTTACACTGGTAAGAGCAAATTACGTTTAACAATGCATCCAGCTAATTTAAATAGCTCACATTACTGTACTGTGTGAACAGTTAACTTCATATAATATATTATGTGGCGTTTTCTTTTGTTCCACCAAAACAAGTTCCTTCTGGAAAACCACTTTTAGAGCCACGGTTTCTGCGTCCAAAACTTAGCCCTGTCTAAATGATGGTTATTGGTTTAAAGAAATGCAAACAACCCAGAGCATTTATTTCTCCTATCCCAGAATCTGGTGTAGCCAGTCCTTACTCCACAGCTCTTTGGAGATAGGTCTGGCAAGTTATAACCGAGACTGCTGACAGTTTAAGAAGGCTAATTGTTTACAGCCATGCGAACAGCAACGTGACGCTGTCTTTAGATTTTTTTTTTTTTTGTCAGACTTAAAATGTGTTTTATGTTTTCTTTGCTGTTGATCATAAAGAAATATGTCTAGCTTACTCAGCAATGGATGTGAAGATTGAGTACATTTAGACTTTTAGTAGTAAGGCTGATTTGACAATTCAGTATTGAACCTACCAAATTACACTCAGGGCTTTATTCCTACTAGTGGATAATAAAGAGACAGCCCAACACCTACCTGTCTTGGGGACTCCGGCCCCGAAGCCAGTATTCCCACGTTGTCGTTCCCATTCCCAAAGAGGCTCTCCAACCCACCCGGTCTGCTCAGCTTACTGGCCTTCCCTGTGTATGAGCTGGGACTCCTCCGCTTCCTCCCCTCTGCGCCTTCTTTATAAGCCAAGGGTCCAGAGGGGGAAGCCAGGGGCTGATGGGGGGCAGAGGCTGGCTCCCTGTTAGGTGACTGGGGTATACTGGTCGTGCCAAGTTCGAGACTGGAGACCAGAAGAGGTGGGAAATTGCCATGATATATTGTAAGCTCAAGTACAATTTTCACTGTACAGTCAAATCTACTGTATTTGGACTGGTATAAAATCATCACAGCAGATTTTACAGTGACTAGGAAGTTAAACACCTGTCCTCACAGTGTTAGCACTGGTGACACTGTCCTCTAGGTTTACACAATGCTCTCCTGTTAATAACTCCCCCTCATGCATTTATCAACATACTGTACTATGCTGTGTTGCGCTGAGCCTGTATTGTGTTGTTTTTGGTCCTGACTTTTAAGCTCTAGCTCTCTTAAGGATGATCAATTACATTGCTATGACTGTCTAAACTAAAGAGCGGCCCTGTACCCACCTGTTCTGTGAGTTGTGGCTTTGAGACACATCGGCCCTCGACGGCCAGTCCTCTCCGCTGCTCCAAAGCCTACTTCCCCTGTGCCCAAGTCCCTTTTTCCTGGCTGGGGTTGCTGCTGTTGCTGCACCCCCTGAACCTTGTAACCTTGGATGATAGCTGCTGCCGTTCCTCTTGTGATTATCCACAGTCGGAAATAAGGAAGAAGGAGAAAAGGAGGAGGGGTAGGAAGAGTTTGTTCTCCTCTTAGATCCAACTACGGAGTCCACCATGTCTTTGGATGGGCGGCTGGCTTTATGCGTGCCGTTACGGGCTTTACCCAGTGCAGAAACTGGGGCGACGGGCTGCGGAGCGTCTCGAATGCTGAACACCCCGGCAATGGATGCAGACTGAGGAAATGTGGCGGTGTAGGAAAGAGAGTTGGAGGGGTAGGAGAGGGGAGGAGAAGTGACAGAGGTGGGAGGGGGAGTCTGTTGGGAAGTGA
>NC_045755.1:9976492-9976894 GCF_008692095.1 Etheostoma spectabile | reverse complement strand
TCCAGAAGAGGAGAGGGAGAGGAGGCTCTCAGCAGCCAGAGGCACCTTCCTAAAACAGGAAGAGGATGTTAGAAGATAAGAATTGCACCAATTAAGTTGCTTCATTGCCATTATAGATTCAGGGTACTAAACCTTAAATACTAATCAATATGTTGTATTTTACTGAACAATGGCTTTCTGTGTTTACATGAATTGGGAAATTAAGTATGATCGTCTTGCATTTTTAACCTATTAGCTACTGGTGCTTTTATCATGGTTTTAATAACATAATCACAACTCAATAACTATTCCTTTCCCAAACTGTTTTTATGATTCTTTAATCAACACATGCATGCAACCGTTCGTATTTTTGATGTTCTCTCTGCTCCCGTTTAACCCTAAATTAAACTGGCTTAACATTAA
>NC_045755.1:9972189-9976482 GCF_008692095.1 Etheostoma spectabile | reverse complement strand
AAAAAAAAAAAATCACTTCCTGCCTACCCACTAAATTGTATTTATTTTCCTCAGTCAGTCCTGTCAGTCTAATGAAATCAAATCACATACTGTAGTTACTCTAGTGTACATACAGCAGCTTGGAAATACATTTCATGAGTGATGTGTGCCTTAATACGTTGACTTTAATGTGAGAAAGGCACCCAAAGAAACAATTTACACTAAATGTATTTTCTGACACACTCACCTCCACATCTGTGCGTTCAGGTGTTTCTCCACCATGTTCTGGAGCGCCAGCCTCATCCTGTCCCATCGTCTGTCGAACACATAGTGGCCCCGTCCCATGAGCCTGCTGCTGAATACGCAAAACTGAAGAGAAAACAGAAAGGAGGTAAGGTGAAGCATGAAGAGAGGTATTGATGGGAGAAGAGGAGAAGGCACATGAGAAAAATGAGAAAGGCAGGCAGATGACTTAAGAGGACGCAGAGGAAAAACAAGGAAGAAACGAATATTAGAGAGTGAGAGAAAGAGAGAGGAATTAAGAATTACGAGGTGGGTAGACAGAGCAGGACGTAGAGTGAAAGAGGCATCAAATGACAGAAACAGAGACTGATGGAAAATAACAGATGACTAAGAGAAAGCAGAGAGGTAATGGAAAAATACCAAATTAAGACAAGCAATACTAAAATCTACTCAAGAACACGTTCAGAGATCTAAAAAAAGGAAGCTGTAAACCCGACAATATCCTAAACTACGACAATATTACCAAATCAATGCCTTTTTTTAGTTTCAAACAAAAGATGTGACTCAGTTTTGAACACATATACGAGTGGGCAGCTCAATGTTTTGCTGTCACTAGTAAATGTCAAATTTAATTACGACAGGAAATGGGAATCATGTATCCTTCCTGTGATCACCTTTTTGGTCTTAACCCAGTTTCTGAACAACAACAGTTTCCCAATTAATCCCATGTCTTCCGGCGGACCGTTTGTAAGGAATAGTCAGTTTGTTAAACAGTGTGTTCTTTACATTTGTTTAAGTGCAGAAAGCACAGCAATGTATATATAAAATAAATCAGCAATGTAGTGTATATACCAAACAAATGACCAATCAATACAGTAACATTTTACTGCTCAATCGACAAACTGACATCAAAACTGCACACAACTCTCCTGCTTTTTTGTGTGTATAATAAAAACGCTTGATTAGAGTGTCTGGACATTGACAAAAATAATTCCTCTGAGTGGCATCGAACAGCAGACCCTGCATGGTACAAATGGAAGATAATGCCACAAACTTGTGCCAGTGGGTATTTAATGCCCCACGGATATGGACTATAAAAATGTCTGTTTGTGCAGCATCATTAGTCAAATGATTTACCCCTAAAGGCTGTGGGTGGCGATTGGAGTAGTGAAAGGCAGGTCTCTCAGTGTCCTCTAGAGTCTCTGCGTCTCCCTCATCACTGGAAAGTCGACCGCCGTCTCCTGCTGCTGCCATCCAACTGTGGGGAGACTGCTCTGGGTTAAGGGATGGGGCGGGGGCTGGTGCTGGGAGCAGAGGACTGGAGGTGGAGGTGGTGGAGCCTGGAACCCTAGGGGGGTACATGGTAAAAAGGGGTAAATAAAAGAAAGGAGAGGAGAGGGAGCAACGGAGGGGGGAGTTGAAAGAGGAAGGGAAAGAAGATGAGAAGTTAGTGGTATGGGGGAGCAAAGAAGGGAATGGAAGAAAGAAGGGAGAAGAGGGTTAACAGAGAGGAAGTGAAAGAGAAGGGTGTGACAGAAGAAAACAGAGACGTAATGTGCAATAAAAAGAAGAATGGAAGACGAAAATAAATGAAGATGAAGAGTGAAAGAAGGAGGAGAAGAAAGAAAAGGTAAGGGAAGCCAGATTGAGAGACAGTGTGAAGGAGGAAAAATAAGGAAGTAAATAAAAAGGAAAAGAGAGAGAATGACAGAAAGTTTTTATCACAAAAACAATAAAACATAATCAATGTTATTCTCAATGCATGTTACAGTGCAAAAACCCCAAATAACTTCCTTTTTCAAAACAGAGGATCATCTTCTAAATAGAAAGAGGAAATGAGTTTCTCATAACCCTTGCATGAGGACAGACTTGCCATTACTTTACTATTGTTTCTGCTGTTTACAGCATCCCCTGGTGGGATGAACACGAACAGACAAGTGTTTCCCATGCGTCTGTCCGGGCCCAGTACAGTTAAACTCCATTGATGTAAAAAAGTATTCAAAGTCATTAAGCAAGAGTAAAAATACATGGGTAAAAAGTCTTAAATCATTGGGTATATTGTGTGCACAAAAATCAGTAAAAATAAATAAATAATTCTTAATAAATTAAAAGATAAGACTTTTGTTCAGAAAGTGAGATTAAGGTTACAAACTTGACTGGAAGAACATGAAGAAATAGAATTATAGAAATGCAAAATCAGTTGAAATATTAGTAAATAGTTTGAATTAATCTTAGGAAATAAGATCCTAAAAAGTGAACTAAATAATAGTTAACACTGTGTGTGTGTGTGTGTGTGGGTATCCAGTGTCCTACCTGGGTATGTGTGCATTTGCCAGCCGTAGCTTCAGCATGGACAGAGGTCGTCCATTTGGGCAGTGAGGCTTGCTGGGACATGTGGTCTCTTGTGACATGATACTCTGGCTGCTGCCTGCCTTCCCTCCCTGCGATCTGTCCCTTTCTTTCTCCTTCGCTCCTTCATTTAATTTTGCGCGCCCCTTGTGTTCGGCCAGGAGGACGTTGAAAAGTTTGCTTCGGCCGGAGACGGTTCGGCGGTGGGTTAAGGAGTGAGTCTGTGGCAGCCAAACGAACACACAATAAAAAGGTTAATAGCAATTTCATATTTGTCCGCCCGTAAGCTAATAAGCACCAAGCGCAAAGATATATTAGGGTTATTTCCAGAGAGACTTCGTTACTGAAAGTATTGATCTGTGAAGAATTTAGAGTGGAGTACAAACATAATGGTGGCACTCACAGGGGCTTGAATCCTGAGTCTCTGTGTCAGGAAAGTTTCCATAATCACTGCACCATGCTGCTGCCCACGTCACACCAGACAAACATGGGTAAATATTGCCGGTGCATGGTGAGTTTGTCTTCCCTTCAAACTACTTTGGAAGGTTACCAGCAATCAAACATTTGGTTTTCCACAAATCCTCTAAAGGATGTACATGCGAGGTTGGTGAAATAATGGTTTAAACAGGTAGTGTGGCTTTTTACTCACTCAGAGATAATATTTAGAATTCTAGAGACCCAACAGGTGCATATTCTATATCACAAATAAACTTTGATTGATTTAGCCGCTTGTAAAATACACTACTCTAAAATGCATATTAAATGTGAAATCAAGCAGCATTGGAGGTCATGCAAGATCAGTGACATGTAGTTTCTGGTTTCTCTTTTTAAGATACTCGTAGCCTCCTATGAGGCGGTGGGAGGTCCTCCTTAATCTACAATCATGTCTGAGGTCATTTTAAGTTACAATGCTTTTGGGGAACACCTCTTAAGCATTTCAACCTTTAATCTCAGTTCAGACCAAAAATGTGCAACGAAAGACGAGTGAAAACTACTTGCAATGCACTGGTCTACAGCACTCTGAAACCAGCCAGTTTTCACCAATACAACTAGACGAGAAGGTGTCTCATCTCCATAGCAATGACTTTTCAGGCTTTTTTTGTAGCTGGATATAATTTGTAGCATCTTAAAATATAAATGAAGATTGTGTGATACTTGCAAGTCTCTCTCTCTCTCTCTCTCTCTCTCTCTCTCTCTCTCTCTCTCTGGCATGACAAAAAATACATCTGTGTTGCCAAAGCATAAGAACAAACATAAAAAACAACAAGGAGTAAATACATCTGATATAATAATACAAGTAAACAGGATAATTATGATGTAATTGTAGATCCTAAACAAATGTTGTGCTTCATGTCCCTCAAAGGGTACGTTGAAACAAATAATACAAACAAATATAATATAAAAATAAAAATGATAACATATACAATTCTCTATTTATTTTGCCTTGAATTGTGGCAGGAGAAGACATATTTAGCTGCTAACCATGGCATGCTTTTACCTTTCGCTAATAAAAAAAAGAAGCTTTTGTCCTCAGTGTAGGTAGTGAAGCCTGGTATATGTTTTTCAAACATATTTTATTTTATTTTATTTGGTTCTGAAGTCTTCATATTTGGGACATGTACATAGGAAATGTAATTCTGTTTTGATTAGGGGTGGGAATCACCAGACGCCTTCCGGTACGATATCATCACGATACTTAAGCCACGATACGATATTATTGCG
>NC_045755.1:9971754-9972179 GCF_008692095.1 Etheostoma spectabile | reverse complement strand
AAACATATTGCAATATTCTGCGATATATTGCAATTTAAAACCTTTTTTCCAACTTCAGATTTTTCAGAACTTCCAACTTTTAAATTTCATTGCTACAAAATCAAGCAAGCATCGTGCATCTATAATAAAAGATCAATACTTGACGCCTGTGTATCGATGCAGTATTTCCACTGAAAATATTGCGATACTATGCTGCACTGCTCAGTGTACCTGTCTCTCGCTCTACCTGTCTGTCTACTATTGATATTTGTAATTTTTCAGAGGGAGTTTTATCCCAGTTTTTTAATTCTGGTTTCAAAATCGGGCCCCAAACTTCACATCCGTAAAGCATTATTGGCGTTATCAGAAAATTGTAGATTTTTAGCCAAATTCTTGCGGGGATACTTGATTTTCCAAATTTGCATTTGATTGCATACAAAGCTCTC
>NC_045755.1:9964911-9971744 GCF_008692095.1 Etheostoma spectabile | reverse complement strand
TTATTACACAGTGTGTTTATGGCCAGGTTGAAAGTAATTATATGAACGCTTTTGTTGGTCTCTGAGCTGATTGGCGGTTGAAAGACCGTCAGCTGGCATGAGTCAAGCTGAGATGGGCCAGTTCAGACAGCTGCAATTATTCCCTGCAACTTTCGAAAATAGTTTTGTCACAAATCTTTGGTCTGAATTGGCCTTAAGATGCTTTTAGAAAACAGGGCACAGGTCCCTTTCTTTAAATTTGTAGTTCTGATTGGGACCGCCAGTATAAATGAAGACAATAAAAAACAACACAAATTATGAAAACTTCATTATTCTACCAGCCACATTCCCTAATTACTTAATAACCAGTTTGAAGTGATTACTAAAGCTAACTAGAAGTAATTAAAGGGCAGTAAAATTGAGTTTTACTGCTGAAAGATAGCCAACATCTATAATTACCCTCATCAAGGGAAGTGTGGGCCCTATCATGCCTCAGCACTGCTACAGCGCATTAACTGAGATATGGGAAGTGCAGACATATCACAGAGACAGACGAAGCGGCAGACAGGGCTATACCTGTGAGTTGGAGTCCTAAAGTAGTAATGATAGTGCACCCTTCAATATCATTACTCTCATAAACAAACAAAGCGGCTTTTCTGGTCAGACGGCCATCAACAGGAAGCAGGAAGAAGGGTCACAAACTATTATCGTCTCCACAGAAATTACACACAGGTGGAGAGTGTTAGTAATCATGTATTTGTGTGTTACCTTGCAGGTGAGGGACCGGGTGCAGGGCCGCTTAGTCTCTGGGTCCTGGACTCCACAGTGCTTGTTAGGATCAAACACTCTCCCTGTAAAACCACACACACACACACACACACACACACACACACACACACACACACACACACACACACACACACACACACACACACACCCACACACACACACACCACACACACACACACACACACACACACCACCACACACACACACACACACACACACACACACACACACACACCAAGATGGTTCTTCCCTTCCTCTTTCAAGTATCAAACCACATGCTGGGAGTGGGAGCCTCACAGTACAAGTGCCTTAATTTGTCTCTTTACACAAAGTGGTTCACTCACTGACATTTGTCTATTCACATATTTCATTGTTCATTTAATCATTCACCTGTGGTCTACAGCAGTTTAATAGTACTATTCTGTGTGACATGATTAGCAGGGTTTCCAGTTTCAAAATGAAAAAGTGTACAGATCCTGTAATCAGCTGACAGGATGATACTGATACTGGCAGCCGGACAAGAGTCAACTGTGACTAACAGCCCTAAGAAAACTCTCTACTGTTTTAAGGAATAGAAAATGTACTTTGATGATGAAATGTAGCTATTTGTTTTTTAAGACTATGTCAGCTTGCAGCCAAAAGTCTCTAGTGTTTATTGTAAAGAGCTCTTCTAAAGGCAATTTTTTTTTTTTTATAAATCGTCCCGTGTTGGAAATAGCAGATTTAGGATTAATATGGAACATTCTTACAATACATTTCCTCAGTTAGCTTGTTAGTATGAGTAATGAGATCCTACATGAACACACTATTTTGTGCCAAAGTTGGAACAGTTAAGGTTATTTCACAAGAGAGATCTCTATACTAATTTTTTTCTCCATGCTCCTCTCACTTGTTTGAAGTGTGAAGAATTCAGCAACATTTGATATCAGAATCTGCTACAGCCACACTATGCTGAAAAATCAGATTACATTTTTACACTAGTATAACTAAATTAGAATACATGTTCCCCTCTTTGCCATTCAGTTAGGTCTAAGAATCTGTTTCCACCTGGTATTAAAATTTGTCCTGTATGTGGACAGCTCTAAGTACATGTGTTCACACCTGGCAGTAGAATGTGTCTCCCAATGTGTCTTAACTGACCACTTGTGATCGGATTTCACACGTACATCATTTCTGGTTGCATATAGGCTGGTGGTGTGTGTGTGTGTGTGTTTGTATAATTATCATTTGTTACTCTCACATAGAAACGTGCGATGACTAATGAAAAGCACTGCCTAGTGTCTGTCTATGTGCACAAGAACGTAAGTTTTCTCTGTGCCACGGCGTTATATAAATATTCTATGAACATAAATATAAGGATGTCTACTACAGGTTGCACAACCTTAAAAGTCTTTGTGTTCAGCTCTCCTTACTTTTCTAGCTTGTAACTGAATCTCTGTGATTTGAAATTTAGTTTCTATATTTTATTTTAGTTTCATGTTGCTTAAAAGGGGTCGCAATAAGTTATTATTAATGAGGTCCCAACATTTCCGGTTTTTGCTACTTCATAATAAAAGCTTTCATATGACAAAATAACAGGGGACTTTATTGTGAAGAATTTATAGAAAATGAAACCGCTCTGCCTATTTAGAGCCACTTCTTTGATCACTCAGACTTGCCAGGTGCTAAACAGCAACAGCAGACGTTGCAACGTAAATATGGGAATGTAGGGCAGGACACATTCCATTACGCATTAATACCAGGTGGAAATAGGGTCAGAGTCAGTTGTTCAGTTCTGTTTTGATAAACTCTTTTAGGGCTGTAGCAGTGCTTAGGGCTCTAAAACTCTTTTTTTTCTGTAGTTCAGAATAAATTTGTTATGGTTTTCTTTCTTTCTTTACATTTTATTGGTAAATAAAAACCTACATTAAACCCACATTCTAACTATCGACTTACGTAGTAACAAGAGCCATCATTATGACAGCACATATTTTAAATAATATAATAATACTAACTCAGACAATTCATCTACTCTGTTGTAAAACTGTTTATAGGTCAAAGCTGATCCAGGAAATAGCTCTGCTATATGTTTACAAGTGACTTTTTGGGCAATTACTTTCAAACAAGTCTTTTCGATAATATGGTAAAACCATATTACCAGACCAATGTTTTAACCCTCCTATTGTCTTTGGGTCAAATTTGACCCATTTTCAAAAAATGTCTATATCAGAAATTTGGGTTTCTTTCAACCAAATTATCAAAGAAAATAACGTGGATGGTTCCATGCAACAGAAGAGTGATACAAATTTTGGAAAAAGTGACAAGTATCAAAAACGAAAAAGAAATGAAGAAAAAAGTTTCAATTCAAACATGGGAAGACAACACAAGGGTTAAACATAATGATCATAACAAACTTAATTGTAAAGTAGTTTCCAAGTCATTTCATCTCAGTAATGAAGATTGGGAACAAATTGTTAAAACTATCAAGAATGATGAGCAAATATACAAAAATAAGAATTAAGTTACACATTTTCTGTTTGCATAAAAAACCTAATAACTTAACTTCAATGATTTTGTTACTTTCAACTACTTGCATCCCGGATCAAATGGTGAATGCTCAAACAAAGTGAAGCCATGGAGGCCTGTCAAACCAAACTTGTGTGGATGTTCTATGCTGATTGCAAAAGTATTGCTCAGAAACACAGAGAGACCTTTGTTGCCCCACACAAACTAGTAGGCCAACATCAACCTCCAGTCAGCAGGTTATCTCACACAGCGTTACTGTCAGAGGGCTGTAATCTAGTGCTGGCCTTTGCAATAATCCCTGTAATCTTTCTGTGCAGTGGGAGGCAACTACGATGCATACGGGTAGACAGACAAACATGCAAATCACATTAACAAACTCACACGCTCACACAAACTTAAAAAAGGAAGTTGAGATGAAGAGATAGATAGAGAAAGAGAGTGAGAGAAAAAGAGAGAGAAGAATATAGACGGTGTAAACACGCACTCAAGGAAGACACTGTTGAGAAAGGGAAACCAAACAACCCAAAAAAGCAAAAGAACAAGATGAGTGAAAAACACTCAGAAGACGGAGAGAAGAAAGAGAGAAAATGGCAACAGAGAGGAGGAGGCGAGAGTGTGTGAAAGGAAAAAAAATGAGGCCAGAGCATGAGTGTTCAAGAGAGAAACAAGGAGGTCGAGGCAGGAGGTGGCGAGTGAGAGGATGACAAAATATATAGACACAGGAGGTGGGGGAAATCTCTCAAGAAGGCAAGCAGCTCTTAGGCAGCGGGAATTTGTGAATCAGAGAGTGTAAATCAAAGGCTCAGGCACAACGAAATAAAGCGCAAACGAAGAAAGAAATGAGGGAAGAAGAAGAAAAGCTGGCTAGAGAAACATGACAACATCCATCAACATGTTTTGACTTTATTGCCATGCATATTTTTAACTCTCTTACGCATCAATGTTAATTTAAAAAGACAAAAGTTGAGCAGTTGAGGAGCAAAGCCAGTAATATTTAACTCTTTCAGCACAGATTTAGACTCCAACTACTACACCTATTAGTCAGCAGTAGAGGACTGTGGATGCACTGTGATGCTCCAAAGATTAAAAGAGTGTCAGTGTGAAACATGAAGTTTCAGGGAAAACAAAATGCATGTACAAGGATTTCACCTGGATCAATATAGAAAAGACATCTTAGGACTGACCTGAGAGTCTTTTTTGCGACCCGCAGGAAGTCTTAGGCCCGTTCTTCCCCAATGGCGACGACGACGGCAGACTGCCAGATCGGTTGGAAGGGGAAGGTGACGGGGATGGTTTCCGGTCCAGCAGGGAAGGAGAAGGTGTAGATGACAGCCGTCTGTCAAGTGGAGAGCGTGCCGGACTGGGCCGCCCGTCCAAAGAAGACGGAGAAGTGGTGGAGCGTGGTGTAGACGGCCCGCTGGCGCCACGACCGTTCGTGAGCTTGTCGCTGGATCGTTGGGAGGCCGGCGGAGTGAGGGACGGAGGTTTGAGGGAGGAGGCGGGGGAGGAAGAGGAGGAGGTGAGGTGCACATGTGATGTAGAGTCGGCACGGCTGAGACAGGGCATCTTCTCCAGGCTTACGACTGGAAGGGATACACTGCAGGGGGGGAAAAATGTGGTTAAAGCACTACATGTCAGCAAAAGCAGCATTTTATGAAACTCCAACAGCTCCTAAAAAATGTTGTGGGGATGTCAGAAAGAAAGTCCTCATATTCAATGAGGGATGATGTGCCTACCACGTCTTGTTCCGTGCCCCCTTTGGTGGATAGACAGCAAGAGGCGCCTTGCTGAAGCAGGAGTGAGGGTAATCTTTAGGGACCCTGAAGGCCAGCGTGTCCCCAGGACTGGGAGCCACCGCAGGGGCCACTGCAGGTGCTTTGAGCTTCATGGGTACCAGGGGGCCCCTGGAGGTGGCGGGGGAGCCATGACGCTTTTCTGGATTAGGCCAAGACAGAGACAAAGTGTGTAAGGTTAGATAGATGACAGTTCAAGACACAGGCGATCATATATATATATATATATATATATATATTTGGTATTTATTTTGTTCTATCCTGCTTAGGTGCCAAGTGGCTGTGATATAACACATGAGATACAAATCTGTGCCAAAACCTTTTCACAAAAAGTCTTTTATAATTAATTTAGTGTGCTCTAATTAGCAACTTTCCTGAGACCATCTGAAGTGTCCTTGTGTGATTACCTCCACCAATCTGTTACTATGCAAAGTTCAAACAAGAGCCAACAAGTGTTAATACATTTTGACCCAGATCTGATCAGAATACACAAATGAAAGGATGCTGAGACACAGAAATACAATAGATGTGAATAAATCACAAGGCTGTGGGAGGGAAAAAAGTAGGAGAGGAGAGAAGCTCACACTTACGGTTTTTGCTATGCATGTCTTTGTGGGAGAGAGTTGGAGAGGGAATGAGAGGGTGTGGTCCAGGACTGTCTGTCTCTCTCTGACTGTCTCACAGGGAAACTATACCCCAGCTACCTGAGTGAAAACAAAGGGCAAAATGTAACAAAGAAAACAGAGAAAGGAGGTGTGGAAAACTCACAATAAGTGTTTTTAATTTTTGTACAATTGTGTAAAAGTATTTTAAATTATTTATACCATTGAGCTCTAAAAGGAGGTGCAATGTCTTTATGTTCATAGTCCAAAACAATGTTATTCTAATCTACCAGCTGCTTCAGGAGATAAATAACCAACATCTGAAAGATCTAGATCGATTTAGCTGATAGATAAGATGTGAAAAGCAGCAGTTTTGGGATAAGACTGCCCATGTGGTTAGCCAAATTTCCTGTCTGCCGATCAAAAACCAAATCAAAAACTGCAGAAAACATGAGTGAGATGATAACATACACCTAAAGACAGCAGCTCAAGTAGAATATATAGAATATCATTTAATAGCAATAATTTAATCAATAGCATTAATTTAATCATTTAATAGCAAACGTGAAGTTCACAGGTTCACACCGCTGATCCGTCATAGGATTACCCTCACCTGTGCTCCACGGCCGACAAAGATTTTCCCCAAAAACCTGTTGTGCAACTATCATAGTGTCTGACGGCACGTACAGGACACAGAGCAAAGGGACCTCTCACCCTCATCCAGTGTGATGAAAGGGATAATCCAACTCTGACTAGAGTTAGATTAGAAGACTGATGCAGTCTGTCAAGTAAACATATATCCACTCAGAATCTGGTTAACTAACTTTGCACAAAGACTGAAAGCAGGGCAAAACAGCTAGCCTGTCCAAGAAATAGTCCCATAACCTCAGTAAAACCACAAGGTGTAATTTTTTTAGTTTGTTGTTGTACAGATTAAGAAAATGAGATATAACATGTTAATTATGAGCTACAGAGGTGCTGGCAGCCGGATTTTCTTACTTTTAGACATTGCCAGGCTAGCCGTTTCCTGTATTTGTGCGAAGCTAAGCTGGCCAACTCTTACCTGTAGCTTCATATAACGCACAGACGTGAAAGTGTTTTTTTATCTTGTCATTTAACCCTCTGTAAAAACGCGAATAGGCTTCAGTGTATGTGTGTGTGTGTG
>NC_045755.1:9962258-9964893 GCF_008692095.1 Etheostoma spectabile | reverse complement strand
ATATATATATATATATATATATATATATATATATATATATATATATATATAGGTAACAATATTTTACAACCCAGTTAATGTGTAGAAGTAACAGCAGCAAGTTGAAGAAAAAACAACGCAGAGCAGACAGACTGACCGACCCTGTGTGTTTGCTCAGAGTGCATGAGTATACATAAACGTGTAATGCAGGTGACTGAGGGAGTGTGTGTACAATGTGTGTGCAAAGTGTGTATTGAAGAGATTAGCCACTGCATGTATAAGTATAACAGGTGTCTGCATGGGGGTATGATACCACGTTGGACTTATATACTGCCAGTGTATGCGTTTTTGTCCAAGGTATAGGCTATACTGTAAGAAGTTTGCATGCATATTAGAGTCATATGTCTCTACATGCAGTATGCATACATCAGCATACTTTGCAAATTAGTATATCTGAGACTGTTGGTGTGTGTGAGTGTGTGTGTGTGTGTTTGTGTGTGTGTGTGTGTGTCTGTGTGTATGTGCGCGTGTGTGACAGGTGTGTAAATAGGCCAGTGGAAGCAGAGGTCCGGGGAGGCAGCTGTATTCAGAGTAGCAGGATCAAAGTCCAGAGCCACATTTGCAGGTATGCAGCTACAACAGTCATCATTTCACACATTAAATCACACCTTTTTCATTTTTACACACTATTTTAGTCAACTCAATTGTACCGTTCTATGAAGCTGTACTGAATGCATGGTCTTATTTTTTCAAGGCAGGAATAACACAAACATTGAATCTTAAGTAATGTGATTTGATATGTGCCATTTGGCCAAGCCAAATAAACCATAAACCAACTCAACCAACTATTCAAGCTCTGTTGAATGCTGTTCTTGGATCTCTGGATTCCTGTAGATTTTTCTATTGAATTCATTCTCTATTTAGTTTTAAATGCTGTATGAAGCAAAAAAAATAAATTTGAATAAAAAAGTAATTATGCAAAAGTGAAGGTACTGTTTGCCTAACTAGATTTATAACTGTAAAATTAAAACAGTTACGGGCATCTTAAATTGTGGGCCAACCAAAATTATAAAACCCTTTCCAGCTAATGTACCTAGAGTAAGACATAATGAACTTATTTGTAACAGAGCTCTTCCTGTGAGTAAGGAGCCAGTTGGGAGCTAACTGTCCTGATTTACAATACATGGATGTCTGTGCAGGCAAGGTCACTAAGCCACTCGACCACAAGGGCACCCTCACTACTATGTTCTCCTGCCTGCCTGTTGTTATGGCAATGCTGACAGCCCAGCTGGTTGCCGATTGGCTGCTGACTCATCCTGTGGGTGGAGCCACTGAAGCAGAGGCTCTCAGAGCTCAGCTGGGTTTGTTTACATTGAACAAGCAGCAGGGGAGAGATATTTTAAAAAAGCATCTATGAAGATTCAATATCATTCAGGTTATACTGAGTCAAAGGCAATTAAGTTATTGGAACCAGTATATTGAAAGCATTGGGATTCTGGTAGTACAAATAGAACTGGAAATCTATATAAAAAGGCATGTCTATGACTTTAGTAAATGTAAGTGAACAATAACACAATCCCCACATAAAAACAAGGCAAAATTTACATTAGCTACACTTTATAATATGTTTTTAAATCTGAGATAACCAAATATTAGCTGGCTAACCAAAATTAAATCAGACAGTAAGCATAGAGCGATGGCATGAAAAAAGATCACTATTTAGGGAAGTCATGGTTAAAAAAGGTTGCAAACCACTGCTCTCTTGCAAAGATACTATTATGTATTAAGAGTCTAGAAAAGAAGTTGATAAATGGTCAATTATCTTAAAAGATGACTACTGAGCAATGTCTCTCATTTTGGTTCTCAGATGGGTTAAAAACTATTTTAAACACCCTAAAAATGTAAGTACAAAGAAACTACCTTGATGTACAGTAGCAGCTGGCATTTTAATTGGCCCGAGCCACGGCTAATGGCTCACCCAGCCAAGTCGCAATAACACAACAGGAGAATGAGCAACAACACCAGTAAACTAAACTATTCAGAACTTCTGTGGTTAAGGGCAAACTTTCCAACAACAGACAAACATCATGTGATATTAACAACTACACCACAGCCCCGACACACACTGTTACACAACAATTAACTACAATAAACTCAAGACAGGGAAGCACCGCAAAGCATGAAGAATGAAACCGAAAGGAAACAGAGGATTTTTTTTGTTGACTGCCTCAGACCTTAATTAATCCACCACTACAGAGTAAAGTTGGAAGGCGAGCACAGAGAGAGACAGACACCACCAACAGCAACAACTCTTTCACTGTGCACTTGACTTACTCACACACACACACAGCAGGCCACCAGCAGTGGAGGCAGACTGAAAGAATGGAGAGAGATTGTAGTAGATGAGAGAATCGGAAGGAATACACACTGACATATCTGAACACAGCATAGAATGTTGATTTGTCCAAACACACAGCATCAACGCATGACTTACAACCACGCACACAAATCATCAGTTGTGACTCTTAAAGCAACACTAGAGAAATGTTCCTGCTTCGGTCCCCCTACAGATTGGAAGCACAATTGTCAATTACATTGCATTAAGTTTGCCAGCTCGGTTAGTGGATCAGTAGTAGAGGGTGACACAGGAGTCAAA
>NC_045755.1:9948194-9962248 GCF_008692095.1 Etheostoma spectabile | reverse complement strand
ATCCCCACAAACATACCCCCCCCCCACCCCAAATCACTCAGGTGCGCAGACAGGTTAATAAAGTTTCAATCATTTTTCCACTTTGCTTAAAAGAGTGGTGAAATCATATATCTTTATTGAGAAAATGTCTGCACATTTTCTCTTTACAAGCTCATGAGAGTGATCATGGCATGAACAGTGCCAGTGTGAGGGATTTATTTAATATCCCTCTGTGGACACTTACGCTAAGAATATACATACTTGCTTGGAGATTTAAATAAACAAATCCACTAAATGGAACAAGGCTCTGACGTATAAAATACGGTTTATCTTAACCTTCTTGAACAGAAGACGTGGCATATGTTAACACCCGCTATAGGGGTGTTAATATATGCCAGGTCCAAACTTAAATTGTGACCACTCGCTTCGTCACACACAGCAAAGCTTGAACAGCAAAAGGGGTGTGTATCACTCAGAGCCACTGACCAGTGAAGGAGCCAACCCCCTCCTCCTCTATGTGTGTGTGTGTGTGTGTGTGTGTGTGTGTGTGTGTGTGTGTGTGTGTGTGTGTGTGCGCATGCATATTTGTATATGTAAGGCCTCAGTGCTGATTTGATGCACAGGTCAAGCATGAAAGCAGATCCCATGATGGATAGATAAGGCCAATGCTTTTCAATGAATACAAATGCAGGGTCACAACATTTAAAGTAGAATCCCCAGCAGGGAACAATAACACTACATTTGTGAGGATGTAACAGTAACATGAGGAATGAGGAACAATGGGAGGAAATGCATAAAAATAAGAACATCTTGAAAGGGCCAGTTCCGAGAGGCAATCCACTCAGCAGCAGGTCAGGAGGAGCACTTTTCATGTCATGACACAGAGCATTTGTGTGCATATAGGTCACTGTACTATAGTTAAAATAAGAAATATAAAAGTATATGATGAAACAAGATGAAAATGATTCGCACATAGGACTTGCAACTTGCACTGCTGGTTCACTAAAAAGCCAGCTTGTTATCATATTGTGGCCTGCGGATATCTTTGTTTTATGGGGAGCTCTCAGGAGATTCCCACTCCTGTCAGTGTTTGTGTGTGTGTGTGTGTGTGTGTGTGTGTGTGTGTGTGTGTGTGTGTTGTGTGTGTGTGTGTGTGTGTGTATGTGTGTGTTTTAAGAGACCCCTGTTGTTACCGACTCTGTGTGCGTGTCAGCAAGCAGAAACGCTGCCAAAAAAAGGGGGAGGGGGAGAGAGGGGGCAAAACAACAGCGCCTGCCAGGAGTCTATAA
Organism: Etheostoma spectabile; assembly: GCF_008692095.1. Taxonomy (NCBI): domain Eukaryota; kingdom Metazoa; phylum Chordata; class Actinopteri; order Perciformes; family Percidae; genus Etheostoma; species Etheostoma spectabile. The sequence continues at coordinate 9,960,980 of NC_045755.1, read as the reverse complement.
GTGAGTGAGTGTGCGAGTGTCTGTGTGTGTGTGTCTCACAATACCACTGACCTCTTTCTACTGAGAAACTGAAAGTGAGAATGTGTGTGCATAAAACTCCACTGGGCTCTCTCCTCTCAGTGAGAAGTGTGTGAGTCTTCGTTAAGCGTGACCATGCCCCCCCCCCTCCAGGCTAAAACAGACGGCTCAGGGTGGTGCACGTGCCGCCGACAGAAGTAAGCAGCAGCCCGTAGGCAGATGCGAGCGCGCTCAGTGGAGCCAAAATCAAAAACAAACAAGAGGTAGACGGACAGTGTGGAGGGCCAATGAGAGCCAGGATCAACAGTGTTACAACTTTAACAACAAATACTTTTAAAAAGGTGAATGCATGGGCGCCCAGATAGCTCAGTTGGTAGAGCGGGCGACCATACGTAGAGGTTTACTCCTCAGCGCAGCTCAACTCCGACCTGTGGCCCTTTGCTGCATGTTATACCCCTTCTCTCTCCCCTTTCATATCTTCATCTGTCCTGTAAAAATATAAAGGCTAAAAAATAATCTTAAAAAAAAGAAGGTAAATACACTTTCTTTTTTTTTTTTTAAACACCCTTTTTCTAATTTCATTATATATTTTAATAAGTTATTTGTTTAATGTACAAATAACTGATAGTGGCAGAGCAACATCTCAACTAGATCTATCAACTAGGTTTTTTTATATTGGGCCCAAAAACATTGTTTTCTACAACTTTAATTATTCAAATTCATTTTCCAACCCTGTTTGAAAAGAAAATCTGTAGCATTAAATCAGGAAAGTGGAGAATTAAGCAAATATCAACAGCATAATCCTAAGAGCAGAAAGGGTTATTCACATAATTGGCTGTGTCTATTTACTTATTTCTTGGTTAAAAAAAAACTTTTGCACCATGCTACATCTGGTCCATTTTTATGTAAATTATTTAGTGTTTTCCAGTTATTATCAGCCTGCTGAGTATTAGAAGGTATTTACCAAGTGGTGTTTAATAGTGTGAAAGATAAATTGTAGGTAGATTATGTTTCATAGTGCCCTGCAGGGATAAACAGAAAGGTACGGGAGATTCCCCAAAATGTGTGTGTGTGTGTGTGTGTGTGTGTGTGTGTGTGTGTGTGTGTGTGTGTGTGTGTGTGTGTGTGTGTGTGTGTGTGTGTGTGTGTGTGTGTGTGTGTGTGTGTGTGTGTGTGTGTGTGTGTGTGTGTGTGTGTGTGTGTGTACCTTGGTAAAGTGTATGACTACACCCTGCGGTTTATATGTGTGACTATGTCCTGCATGCGTGTCTTACCATAGTGTGTGAGGATGCCATGAGGAGTGACCACCTGATTGCAGACATGGCAGACAACAAGACAAAAATCCTCCTGTGCTGGAAACTGGTCGCAGACAAGCATCTCTGAGAATGACATGAATAGCAGAGACCACATTTTAGAAAAAAAAGAACAATCAGACTTAAAAAAAAAACTGTATGTAGTTGCAAAACTTAGCTGTAAAGACATAAGTTGGCTAAATTGTTCAGGTGCTCAATGCTACCACTTTATCACACTGTACAGTATCAGTTTTATCCAAAGTAACTCTCAGTGCAAAGATATCCAACTTTCAAGGATACAAAACAGAAAAGGTAAAAAAAATCCTCACAACTGAGAACTGTGTAGAACAAAAGAGTAGAAAAAAGAAAACGAATTAAGTACATTGTGTACTTTAATTACACTTAAAGCTTCTAAAACCCGCCCTAATAAAGCTGCCAGACATTAAAGCTCATAATGCTTAACATTATTATTGAGCTTTGGAGCTGCATTTCAGATAATGAGTGTCACAATTGTCACTAACATGGAGCATCATAACCAACTGTTCTCCACAGAAACACAGATGATAGTGTGTGACAGGCATAAAGAGACAGACAGAAAGGACTGACAATCCTTTCCAACACACTAAATGTAAATGTATTGAAGTGTATTTATATAGCGCTTTTCTAGTCTTAACGACTACTCTAGGCGCTTTTACATGGTAGAGGAACCATTCACACACATTCATTCATGTGGCTGAGGCTGTTGTACAAGGTGCCACCTGCTCCTCAGATAACCATTCACACTACAATGGCGCAGCATCAGGAGCAATTATGGTTCTGTCACACATCGACTGCAGGGCCAGGGATCGAGCCACCAACCTTCTGATTGGTAGACGACCGCTCTACCACCTGAGCCACAGCCGCTCCGCCAATAGCATCCTGCGTTCTAGCTAGCGTACAGCAATGTTATGCCAAGACGTAAAAGAGATGCCCCACCCACCAAACTCAACTGAAGATTGATAGAAATATGTCCAATGGAAAATAACCACTATCTATTTGGCAAAGCCTCCTGTAACCAAACAAGCTCTGCTGACAGAACCCACAGCACTTGTTAGCATGGGGCTTAAGCAAGATTTACTGAGGGGAGGTGGGGTGTGTTTAGATGTGGGTGTTTGTGAAAGCTTGAAGGGAAAAATTGGAGAATGTGTGGGTGTATGGCAAGTTTTGTAAAGTCATGCTTCAGAGTGTGTGTGTGTGTGTGTGATACTCAAAGTCAAAGGCATATCATACAAATATGCAGACAACACAAGCTTGTGTGTGTTTACATAATGCCAAAGGTCAGTGTTCAAGGACACACACACACACACACACACACACACACACACACACACACACACACACACACACACACACACACACACACACACACACACACACACACACACACACACACACACACACACACACACACACACACACACACACACACACACACACACACACACACACACACACACACACACACACACACACAGGAATATTTCATAACTCTGAAGTAATGTTAATACTGATTAAAGAATACAGTTAAATAAATACAGAAGGCTTATGAGAATGAATCAAATAAAAAGCAAGATAGTAATACCAAAGCTCTAACTGATATTAGCTGCTGAGGTAGAGGCTTTCACATAAGGCCCACCGTTAGATGCCAAGCAGCTTCACTGAAGCAGTTAGCGGTAAGATGCTTTGCACAAGTTCACCTTGTAAATACAAAAGATGAGATTATTTCTCAATCATACCATACCCATAATTCTAGCCAAGCCACTGGATTTAAGCCCCAATTCAAACTCTTTGCCTTCCTGTTGTTTGTTGACCAGAAACAGCTTTCCCTCACAAGCAAATAAACTGTAGTGTTTGTTTTTGACTTGACTGAAATGGGCCTGAACTGAGCTATAATACAAACACAAATGGAAAGGTGTGGCTGCGTGTGAAAAACTACTTTTTAATATTGTCATTATAGTCAACAGGTTGTTAAGTGTTAATAATTTTGTGGGCAGTTAAACAGAGCCTGGAAAACACTGCTGCAGCTTTGCGCGACCTGCCAAGTGGTTTCTGCTCAAAAAGTTGCTCAGCAACCCCACAGTTTGTGTCTTTCCTGTGATCGTTTTCTGTGTAAAACTACACACAAAGCCCAGCCAAAATAAAATATGCAAAGGACTTAAGTGGGAGTACTACAAAAAAAAGCAAGAATGCAATTTCCTCTGCATCTGCCAAGTTGAATGCAAACTAAGCACATAGCCTATTTCTGCAGCCTGAATTGTGTGTTTCTTAAGCCAACTGCCAAATGCTGCCAAATGACTGACAGGCCTTAAAATGAACTACAAAAACAATCAGTCGCTGGTGAATAAACATGCTTGAAACTACTGAAACAATCCATCGTTGAACACGGATTACATTTAGAGTAATAAATCAACTTCCCATAGATGAACTGCGGTTTGGAAAGCAACTTACAGGTAAACAAAAAATGGTTTAACAGCTCTTAGTAGGGCGCCTGGGTTGCTCACCTGGTAGAGTGTGCGCCCATATACAGAGATTCAATCCTTGATGTAGCGGCTGCTGGTTTGGTTCCAACCTGCGGCTCTTTATTGGATGTCATTCACCTCCTCTCTCTCCCCTCTTTCATGTCTAAGCTGTCCTGTCACAAAGGCCTAAAATGCCAAAATAAATACATGCTCTGAGTATCAACATGGAAAGAAAAAGAGAACATCAAATTACTCAGCCCTGCTCTAGAAAACCGAGGTTTTGCTGACTAACACCCGCAGTAAGTAATAATGCAACTTTAGCAAAGAAACAGCAACATGTTTCACGGAGTAAATGACCTATAATCAACCAACTTAGGGGAAATCTTGGCCATTTCAACTGTCCCAGAGGAGAGTACAGGCAGAAACAACTTTGCTTCAAAAGTAGTTCCTTGAACAGACACACCAGATAATTATTGGTACTGCATCAAAATGTCTAACAGAGTAAACTTACCAGCTTACCAGCAGCTCGCTGGCAGTTAATGTTGCTGACCCCAGGCTACAAACTCAACTATTCTCTCCATTTTTTCAAAACTCTCTAAGATCTTGTATAAAGACAATCCCAAATCAATGTGTTGTTGTAAGCAAACATGTTAGCATTAGTAATAAAGCAGCAAAGACAGCATGTCACAAGGAGAAACTGAACAAATGTGCTAGGTTATGATCAAGAAATTGTAATTTAAATTTTTTTTTGAAACTTACTTCTCCCAAGTTATTACTGTGTAAGGCACCGGACGTCTGTATCATCAAGTATAAAAGCCAGGCTGAAAATTAACTCCTGTCAGGGAAACTATTACATGAAGCCATTTGTGGAGTACAAACCGTATGAATGGTTTCACTGATACATTGCAAAATGTGAAACTAGAGTTACAATGTCGCCTCTAGACTGAATACATTGACATCAAGGACAAGCTCATTCCACTCCAATATCTTATCAGAAGAGTTTGATTAATTTACTTCTTTTTTTGTCGAACATTCCCTCTACTTCAGACTATCCTTCAATTCTGACAATATATTAAAGGCTTTTAGGACTACATCTTACAGTTATTTTCATTATGAATTCAACTGCAGGTTATTTTCTCTATTAAGTCGATTCATTGTTTGGTCTACAAAATGTCAACAATTTATTTTTTACGGTTACAATTTCCTAAAACCTAAGGTGGCATTACTCATGTTCAGTTCACTATTAAATAAGATAAAGAAAAAAGGCAAATTCTCAATATTGTTGCCGATAATTTTTTCGACTAATCTTTTCAGCTCTTAAGGTTTTTGATGTAGACTTTACACGGTTTTGCTTTCATGCAGTTTTCACTCAGGCAATCCTTCACATGGTGTCATGGATCTTGAAACCACCTTGCTTTATAGCATTAGCGGAAAGTACAAGAAATGTATGCATCATTTTATTTGACTGCATTCAAGTGTTGACAGAGTAATATGACTCATTTCAGCATGAATTATTTAAATGCAGACAACAGAACCACATTTACTAAATTACTAATTTTGAATTTAAAATCCTCTGCTAAAAGGTTTCAAAAACCAGAGGTAACAGCTTATGTATCGCAAAAAGTATTGTGCTATTGCTTGCACAATTTGCATAAAATGCTGCATGTTTTTGTAACAATTTGGAACACTAATAACAGTACATTTATAAAATCACGCCGCCAGTTTTATACAATGTATTCGTGACCAAAACATAATGCAATATATAAACCCTTAAGGCCCAGTCATGCAACAAAATAAAAAAAATCTTAAAAAATACAGGGATACAAATGTTTGGTCATACCGCCCAGCACTAATATTGAACACACTCAAAGAAGGCTATAATAAATTATCACCTAACGCATTGCTATGGTGATATGATATTCCTGAAAATGGCCCTCCCTACTAAAGACAGTGGTAAACATACAAGGAGAAGCATTACATCAATGCCTATTTCTAGTGGGATGACGACAGAGGCTGTCCGTCGAGCCCCAAAAAAAAGTTGCTGTTGTCAACATGTTGTCCACTGTGTATGTGTGTGAGTGAGAAAGAAACATAGGTACCAATCATGTCCTGCACCACACACACCAATTACTGCCAACCAGGGCTCACTATCTACAAATGTGTGTGTGCACTGAAGTGTCAAGTGAGTAAACATGTAGCCCAATATATTAATCAACAATTACAAATTTACAAACCAAGCATTTAAGACGTACTTCCCTGTGTGTTTGTGAGGCTAATAGGTGTCTGTGTGCATATCACTCTCAGCGGGCCTCAGTGTCATGTTGCCAACTGATCAGCAATTCAGAAAAAAAAAACCGCTCCAGTTTGGCTCTGAGAAAGGAAGTTGAGGCATGTGAGTGAGCGTGTGTGTGTGTGTGTGTGTGTGTGTGTGTGTGTGTGTGTGTGTGTGTGTGTGTGTGTGTGTGGGAGGGTAAGGGGGGTCGGTATTTGACCAGGGAGAGTGAGAAGAGTATCCCCTGCTCTGTGTGTCACTGTGTTTGTACGAGGGCTGCAACACGTTCAAACTTTCAGTGATGACTCAAGTGCGTCAGTGTGCAGCGCATGGTCCTGTGGGTATTTTTATGTTGTGAGGTGTGGAGGAACTCTTCTGGTTCTGTCCCTGGGGGTTGGAGGTACCTACTCACTTCTAAGGGGCACCCCACAACCCCCTCAAAATACATATGATTTATATAACTATATTCTTACATAAAAGCAACACAGCTAAGACAATACATAAGAGACTTTAAGCCATACACGTCTTACCAGTATAACACACACTATAGACCATACCAACACACAACAGTACAAGCACTTCTAGTTGACTGCTGCTGATAATGTACAGTATTTCTATCAAACAGTTTGACAGAGACTACAGGTAATACTGAAAACACATGTGAAGTTTAAGACGTATGACATTTAACACCTTCACCTGGCCCGATGTTAAGGGACCCAAAACATCCAGTGACCTCAGGTTACATCACAACTGCTGTGTCACAAGTATCCCAACATAACAGCTACTGGTTTTTATTATATTCAAAATATTCTCTGGTTCCAGCTTCTCTGATGTTTTTTTTCTTTTTGGTCATGTATGAAAATAAACTAAATTTATTTTGCTTTTGAACAGCTGATTAGCTGAAAAAGCAATCTGAAAGAGCTCTGGGAAATTACTTTGGGGACTTCTCTTCATTTTCTTACATTTCATAAGCAAAAGATAAATCGATTTTTTTCTACTAAAGTATGCATTTAAAAAAAAAAAAAAAAGTATGTGTGATGCCCAGCAACGGTGGTTTCTGTGACAAGAAGTCAGAAAAACAGAAATACCCTGGAATCCTAATGCTGCAGAGCATGTGACAAAACAATAACAAACCATCATAGCGTAAGTGACAGCTTAAGTGTCCATCAGTAACTTCCTCACCTTCTGTGCTGAGCCTCACGGCTGCAGCGAGGCAGTAAAGCTCTTTCTCGCTGTTATCCAAGGACGAGTCTGCGTCAAAAAAAAAAAAACACAACAGCCACTTACAACAAACTTTGGGGCCATGCGTGGAGCCATGCTGGTCCCAGGCTGGCTACCAGGTTAGCATTAGCTGCCTTCCTAAATCAAGTGAAGCTGTCAAAGCTAACAAACTTACAGCTGGACAGTTGAGGATATCAATACTGCACGCGCCAATGGTACAAACTCTGCGGTTAGCTTCGCACGCGCGCCTTTGCACGACTGTTAAAGCAACCTATTAATATTGCATTTCGTAGTAATATTTTTTTTGACAGTTACTTTGCTGCGCTTTGACATACCCTGCATGGTGGAGGAGCTTAATCAACTCAATCACAGACAGTTGGACAACGCACTTCCCGACAGTTTGTCCGCAAAAACAACAACGCTACCGACGTGCGAACTTACTGTCAACAAAACGTAATTTAGCCGCACTGACGAAGGAAGACCAAGGCTCGCAAAGGAAGGTATCCGGACTTGGTATTTGGCGATCCAGTGTCGCCATTGCTCTTCCTTCTTGTTGCTGAGAGCCGTTTTTTCCTCGCTCCTTCGCACGCAGCAGGCGAAAAACGAAAGAACGAGATATAGTGACGTCGTTGTCGGTGAGTTCCGGCTTGGTTCGGCATCTGTCGGAGGGTCGGGATGTTGAGCGACAGCGAGGGAGCATGTACGAGTTCAAAAGTTCAGTACTGTAGTACCTCTTCATATAGCCTACAGTCTGTGGTACATACATACAGTTGATATTATACAGATTTCTCACTGTAAGGCAGTTATACGGTTAAATAATGTTGCATTAGAAAACATTAGAAATTATCTTTTAATTTAAATAGCATTGGGTAACATAACGGAGTGCCATTTATTAGACTAGATATTGGTGGACCTATTACTTACAAAGACAGGAAATGTAGCAATAGGCTAACTGCCTGGTATTTTAATTCTATCATAAAGAAGATTTATTGTAACAAACCTTATGTTTTATGGGGGATGTTTCATTCAACAATTCTTTGCCAGGCATTTAAAACAATTTCGTAGTGATAATAACGTTACCTCATCCAATCAATATTGCTAACTGTCGACAGTTCGATACATCTGTAAGACCAAGGGGACATTATTAGCCTTAATTTGTTTGGCCTTACTAATGGCAGAGGCAGTCCTTAATATACTAGGGATCTATGCCATCTACACTGGACTGAAAAATGGTGGCAATTGGGCATTTTGTAACCTGAAATCAACTGTATAATATTAGACCTGGCAGGAATGAACATGTAGACAAACTCCACACTCTAAAAATGTACAAATGCTAGATTTAAAGCTCTCCGCTTCATTAAAAGAAATTAGAGTACTAAAAGGGGTTGCCAGGGAGTTGCAAAGTAATGGTAATAATGGGTTTTAGAAAGCGGTCAGACCCATGAATAACATTATGGTTTTAGTAGCTCAGATTATATTGTAAAATTACAGCTACAGTTTAATTTTGTGAATAGCGTATTATAATATTTTGATGATTTGACTTCACTGAACGCCTAAAAAGGTCTAAATAATTGTGCAGCCTTGTGCAGGTTAAGTCAGAGATTAGAAACACCACTGCAAAGAAAACATTTACATAACATGACCAGTGGTTCCTGAAGTGGGGACCAGGGATAACCAAGGGTCTTTCAGAGAGGTACAAGGGTTCCACAGCTAAATTTATAGTTTGAGTTTAATATAGAACTTAATTGATTAAAAATGTCTGAATTCTCTGGTCAGTAAAACAAACTGTCCTAGGATGTGCAGCGTCTCAAAGTGGCTCAGTAGGTCAAACTCATGGCACTACATTGACCTCTTGTGGCTGAAAACAGAACTTGCATTTAGGAGCAAAGTCAGGCTCGATGAAGGTAGATAGTCTCTTTTTCAAGAAACTCGATTTCTCCTATCATGACGAATAACTGGTAATAACAAGTGTTATTCAACAGATGAACAGCACCAGCAGTTCTATGGTACAATGATGCTTGACATCTAATTTGAGTGAGAAAACCAGAGAAGGGTGGAGATACAGAGGAAATGGCAGCCTGAAACGAGGGCAAGGAAATTACTTTGATTAGTTTATACTGATGTGTCAAATCCACACACACGCACACGCACACGCACACGCACACGCACACACACACACACACACACACACACACACACACACACACACACACACACACCTCTATTCTCCTATTTCTCTCTCCCTCTCTCTGACACATACACACAAAGGATGACTCAACCACAACGTTGTGTTTGTTTCCTGCACAGTAATTATTGAGGTCACAGGACAAATCAGGAGGTCACAGGACAAACCAGGAAACACAAAGTACTATTTTTCTGTTTCTTCAAAGATCGTAACAATGGTTTTGGGTCACAAACACTTAAGCGTCTTCAAATGCTTTCACTCTTTTATCTAACCTTCAATTTTTTTTTTAATCTTAACCGAGCAGTTGAATCTAAACAAAATGTGTAAACCCGATGTGTAAACCTGCACCATAAAATCTTCTGTTTCACACATGAGTAGGGAGAAAATGTGGAGTGAAAGTGAACTTAAGTTGAATAGACATTTTGTAAAATGATTTGGCTTTTATGGGGGCATGACACAAAAGTCCAACAAACACACACTGTGCACTGTACACATACAACCACACACAAGTTTGCAGATGGAAAGGACGTTTACTAAAGAGATTAAGAAAAAAACTCATTCATTTTTATTGAAAAAACAAAGGCACATTGATATTGTGCATGTCACATGTGTCTCTTGAATAAGACATTTTGGCGGATTTAATGCATATGAATCATTGACAAAGCTATAGCTAGTTGGATGATGATTACAAGCGTGCAGAGGCATAACCAGTACACCACACACATCTTCATTTAATGTTGCTGGAAAAGTGAAAGTTAAATGAATTTACATCATCCCACTTACATTTCTAGTATATCAAAAAGTAATAGATGCAAAACAATTCTTCAAATAATCATCTGCACATGCTATAAAATGAAAAATAAGACAAAAAAAGTGACTTTATAAAAACACAGCTCACTGTTTGGTGTCTCAAGAAGGATTTATAAAAACTAGACAATCAAATAAACAAAACAAACAAAATAACTAATTTAACATCACACAAAGATATGGAATAAGCTTAAACAGGGAAGAAAGAAATAGTGCTTAGGCTGAGCTGTTTTATGTGATGCAAAAAAAAAAACTGATGGAAAAGTCACGACTATATTCAAAATTTCAACACAATCAAGGAAGGCTCTAACCTTCATCTGGTACCCTAGTTGAGACTAAAATAAATCAAAGCCTTTGGCGACAGAGGAACTGAAAGATCTCAAACTTTGGCTGCAACATTTTCCTGAACTAATTAAGTAGCCAACTTTCAATCAAGTTTTCTTTGTGGATTAACACTCTCACAGTGCTTTATAAGACATCGTAAAAGCCCCATATGAGCGACTGTGTATGTTGTGATAAGAACGTCATACACTGAATGTAAAATACTGCCTTCCTGATATTTGGGTTGGAGGCCATTTTACTCAGTCTATGACAGTATGTCTCAAGTTTTAATATATCTAACTTGTCTCCCTGCCTGCACAGATTTACCTTAAATTGGTGAAGGATAAAGACTTCTACATTTATTCATCTCATCAGTGTGCTTCATTAAAAGAGGACATCTCTACACTAGTATGGTAAATTAATAATCCTAGTTTAATTGTTGACATATTGCAGTACCTATTTGCCAAATGGCCTAACTGTGAGAGAGCTTATGAATGTAAGAATGAATGAATACTTGAGTGAGTCAGTTTCTAGGTACACATTGCACTTTGAAACTATAAAATATACAAAAAAGAAAAAAAGATGCTAATGTATGGCTCAATTTCAAGGCCAATATCAAATGTATGCAGTATGCTCTATGTCAAGGAATTAAAATTGAACGGTGTGGTAATATAGTATAGAGTGTTACGCTTCAAAGTGCACTACAGACAAGTGTCTCACCCTCTCTGTTACAGTGAAAGCATTGATCACCCAGGGCGCCTGTGGCTCAGGTGGTAGAGCGGTTTCCAATCTACCAATCGGAAGGTCGTTGGTTCTATCCCCTGCAGTCTACATATCAAAGTATCCTTGGGCAAGACACTAAACCCTGAGTTGCTCCTGTTGCTGCGCCATGGGTGTGTGAATGTGTATGAGTGTTTATCGGATTTTTCTTATAGAGACAAGCTCAAAGTACCTTACATTCATCAGTATATAATAAAGCATAATACATGTAGCCATTGTCCTAAAAATGGACCAGAGAAAAGAGAAAACCTCTCTTCCTAAGTATAGTATATAAAACAGGTAAAAAATAAAAGAAACAACAAAGGCTAATCTATACATGAAACCTTAGTTAGAACCCCATCTCTGTTCCCAGCCTCTTCCTGCTGCAGGGCTGCTTAGCCCTTAAGAGGAAATCTTTTGGGAAATTTACATTGCTTTTAGAACTGTTCTCTGTTCAAGTATGCCATGATTGTGCGAGGAATGATATGACATTTTGGGTTACAAACAGCTCTGTGTACTACCTACAAAGCTGCTACTGTGTTGACAAGGTCCAAATCCAATACATATCCTAATCTATCCGATTTTAAACTGACTATCTATACATTTATCCTTCTTTTTTATTCTCTCTTCATCATCTTCACAGAGCTTTTGTTGTGTGTATGTGTAATAATGTCTTTATGCAAATACAGTGTGCACGTGCTTAAACTGTGTGTGTTCTGTGTGTGCAGTGTACATGTATGTGACTGTGTGTATGTGTTGCTTCATGTTGTATATGTTAGATGGGTGCAGGGACCTGTTGCCTTCCAGGTCCGGGCTGAGAAGAGAATTTCTGGGAGTGCCAACGGGTCTCCTTGTACACAAACCAGGCGTTGCCTGCCCACACAAACATGTTAAGGTAGCCGAACACCTGGAAGAACGCAGACAGAAAAAAAACCCTACAGATTAATATTACTAGAAAGCACAAGAGGTTTCTTATAATGTACTGTAAATCTGTGAATTTGTATGTGATAAGCGATGATACATTAAAACTCTAGGGAACAAAAACATTTTGAAACCTTAAGGGTTTGATATCAATCACAAGCCCACACATTCTTGGACAGTTTGAGGACTTGCACTGTGGTCACATTTTTGCGTTCATTCCAACACATTTGCTTTGGACTTGTGACACAGAAAATGTTGAGCAGACCACAGTAACAGTGTCCGAGGAAAATGAAAGTGTTATTGCTCAGTGTCTCATGACTGAGTCAGGCTGCTTAATGTTTCTGCTTAAATCTGGTAGCTTAGTAAAATATAAACCGAGTAGGATGGGACACTGTCACAATCAATGACCCTGCTTTTATTACACATATATATAAACTTGGCGTTTGGGCGAACCGCCTTTTCACAGAACGTTCTGTCATATCAAGGAGTGAG
>NC_045755.1:9943439-9948184 GCF_008692095.1 Etheostoma spectabile | reverse complement strand
CTTCTGGAATAGTATTCCACTATCAGTGAGGGAAAGTACAAGTCTTTCTATCTTTAGGAGTCGTTTAAAAGTGTGGCTGAGGGACACACAAACTTGTTTAGTGAATTTTCATATATCAGATGTAAAACAGAGTTACTGCATTATTAAAAATGTGGGTCAGTGCAATATAGGGTGGTGTTATATGGGTCAGTGCAATATCAGGTTAGACGGGGCATGTGCAAAATTGTGGTTTGTGTAATATAGTCGATGTTTTTTTTTTTTTTTTTTTTGTCTCTATATATCCTTTGTGTTACTGTCTGTTCTGACATGATGTGATCACTGTTCTTGTCCTTGTTTCTCTGTATATAGCCTGTGTATAGTGTATTTGTATGCATTTATTATTTTTTGTGTACCATCAACCTGCCAGGGGGTCTGCAGATGGAATTAGCCTAAGGCTACAATCTGGCATATTTACATTTGTGAAAATGTTCATTATATGTTATTGTCCCCTTTTGTTTTTTTCAAAAAAAAAAAAAATATATTAATATATATATATATAATATCTAGATATACTATATATATATATATATATAGCCTATATATACACATATATGGAGAATATTATTGATATTGTATATATATATATAGGATGGAAATATCCTTTCTAGTGGAAAATGATTTGGATTTCATCATGGAAATTAACGCCAGATGAAGTGAATGCTGACTGAGATTAGTGTAACCAGAATCTCATTTCTAAAGCTGCTCTGTATTTTTTCTCACCACAGAGATGTTGAGGGTCCGCAGGCTGGCGAACTCAGTGACCTCACAGGTGATGTTGCTCCCCTTGCAGACGTCCAGCGTGGCGCTGATGCCTCCGGTGTCCGTGGCATCCTTCACATTCTGCAGGCCCTTTGCCCAGGCTGATGAACACACCAGCCACAGAAAGACCAGTATCACTGTGATCAGAAAGTCCTGGAAACGAGGATTGACACATCAGCGCTACAGACAGAAGCTACAAGTCTCTCGATTACAGTGTCTATTGGGAAACAGGCCAGCAAGATTGATACTCACAAAAATGGGTCCAAAGTCAGAGTCCTTGTAGACGTGCATGTAGCCTAAATACACCAAAAGAGCCACCATACTGTACAGAAAGCAGACGATGGCGATGCCCACAAAGAACTCCACTGAGGAGACTGAGTCTCCCACCATGTGTGTCGTTGTGACTGAGTGGTTACACACAGTGGTGTTTCCCTCGATGAGCGGGACCTCGCTTAACCTGGCCAAGATACAAGGTGATTTTTTGATGGTAATTTCTTCAAATACAGTACTATAAGGAATTTATCATCCATTTGTGCAGGTGGTGCTTTTGAAATGAATTATGTAACTGATGGTAAGTGATATTTTAAACCTGTGCCTGACTTTAAAAAAATCACCAAAATGTGTGTTGTGATTCTCACCTAAATGGGTAGTGAAAGTTAGCAATGAGAGTTTCATTCGTGCCATCGCCGCAGAAGAGAGATATGATGTTCTTCCCCGAGTATCCGCCACAGCATCCAAAAGCAAATATGGCCGTGAGCTGTTTGGACAGACAAGAGAGAGGGAGAGATGGGGAAATGGGTTGAGTAAATAATATAAAAATCAAGAAACCTAAAATATTGGAGATTTTTTATGAGGAGGGGAAGATATTCAGTACATTCTTTCTGATAAACCTACAAAACACTAACTATATTACATTGACTGGTAAATGGAATCAACATGCTAATCATAATTTGATTATGATCCTCCCATCGTATACATGTCCGTACTATTGGAAAATACAGTTTGAAAGTGTGACACAAGAATTTCATCCCCGGAAAAAAACTTGGCACCGAAAACATAGCATCAGCAGTAAGGAGCCAGAGGGATTAACAGATGGCCCGCATTACTCTAACAAACATCTGAAAATAAACCTCACTACTTAACTATTTTTACAAGATTAGCTTTTTTTTACATTTGCTTCTCTCTGATAGAAATACCCAATCTGAACCAAATTTTTCAAGAAAGTTATGAAAAGTAAAACTTCTATGTCTTTTTTGATTATAAAGCAGGTCGATGGGCAATATTAATCCTGTGAAAGTAAACAAACCAATGAATTCACAGAGAAATGCTCGCACATGCCTCATACCTTTAAACGAGCCATCAGTAATTACATACAGTTGTGTATACACAACATATATATATATATATATATATATATATATATATATATATATATATATATATAGAAAGTGCAACTCAGTGCCGTTACAATCCCCTGACTGCACTAACGGTACTCCAAGAGCGCAGATGTGGAATACCCGGAAACATTCCATGTCATTTATCCAAAGCAACTTACAATTGCTATATATGCCAGAGGTTGCACGTCTCTGGAGCAACTACGGGTTAAGTGTCTGGCTCAGGGACACGTTGGTTGATGGATCGCTGTGGGAATTGAACCCAGCTCTCCCACACAAAACACATGTGTCATATTCACTGCGCCATCACCACCCCGGAAACACTGACCAATCGGAGCAGACTAGGCTTTTTCAGGAGGGGGCCTTAAAGAGACAGAGCCTTCAGACAGAAGGTGAATACAAGTATGACAGACAGTATGATAAAAAATAATGTTTTTTTTAAACATTAAAGCATGTAAACATGTTCTAGTAGAAATCCAAAATACAAGTATGAACCTGAACATGAGCATAATATGGGACCTTTAACATTTGTTGCTGAAGTCATCCAGCAACACCACATGTTAAAACAGCAATACAGGTTGGGTTTTACATAGATGTGTGGTTTGAGTGATGATTTGGAAGACACAAATAAAATAAAATGTGACTTGTATTGCCGCCAACTAATGCTGTTATTCAGCTTCTGAATTCTTTCTTGCAGGGGCAGAAAGCATCTGATTCAGTGTGTAAGCCATGTGACGCTAATACTCTCCTTAAAACCAACACATACTAAATTCTTTTAGTCAGGCTGGCTGCTGCTAAGCTTCACCCTCAAGCTGCAGTAGGCAGATCATATTATTCGAGGGTATTGAGCTCATACAGACTATAACTCATATTGCTTTACCTAGACTTCATGGATTGGATTTGTTTATCTCAAAATATGTCGTTAACAGTTTTCACACAGTCTTGACATGCACAGCTTTATGTCTGTCCATCATCACATATCCTCGCTGAGCCTTCCAGTACAACAGACATCTGTGCTACAGTGCTACACTAATTCAAAGATTTAACATCCGAATAGAGGAAACTGTACTCATGCAGTTAATCAAGTCAAGGATCTAGACGTCTTTAGAAACATGTTGTAACATCCCGTTTTTTTTCAAAAACATTGTAAAGCTGCATGCATTTCTTTTTTTTGGCGACCTGGGGACAGCACAATAAGCTATGTACACAACACTGACCTAAGCTAGAAAACAGTCTCTTATTTACACATCTACATGTAGCAGACACGGAGAAACATTAGCATTTGCTTGGAGTTGTGTTTCTGGCCTCCTGACTAATGTTAGTCTAATATTCATTATACTTTTAGCATGTTCAACAGAAATATGTGAATATTTAGCTGCTAAATGCTCCACTAGCTAGTTGCTAAGTTTGTCTGTCTTTAAGGTTAAGATGATCTTTGTCCCATTTGCACTGCAACACTAAAGGCTGAAATGTGGCATATAACATGTCAGAAAATCACCAAAATGAAATTGAAAAAACACAGATTATGAGAATTAAAACTTTTAAGGCATTTTGTTTTAGTAGACAACAGGCAGTTGACAGGAAGTGGATTACATCATATGACAAAGGAATGATCTTTGACTCACACCTCACGTTGATTGATACACAAGAGGCAAGGACATGCACAATTGTCCTTTCTTCTATGAGGACATTTAATAAGAAACACCCTTAACTAACCTCTTGAATTCTGTTTCATCAGCACAATAGTATCACACATACACACACCCTTGAAAAATTCTTATGACAGGCCATCTCAACTTTTAGTCGTTAGCGTCACACAAGACCCACATGCACTGCCACATTTACTGTACATCTACACACACACACACGCACACACACGCGCACACACCTCAAGGCCTCAATCCAGATGTTTCTCCAGATGTCACTGGCTTCCACTTCCTGTTTGTCTGGCTACACACACCATAGTAAACTACTTTGCTCACATTCTTGTTTCACTGATTCTGTCACTCTCCCACCACGAGGCCATGGAGTCCTCAGCATGAATAACTGTAAAAGCCAAGGTGGACCAAACACACACACACACACACACACACACACATACACATACACACATACGCACCCCTCGAGATTGTAATTCTTTTGTTTATTTTCACTTTTAAACCAAGCATAAAACTGTACTGCACAAACACTGTCGACAGTGTAAAATGTTGTCAAGCTTCCAATATCACCCTGTAGTCCTAATGATGGCTACAGGTGGCGCCTTCTCTAAACATGGCGACTGCCAAAGACTGTGGACAAACAGCTGCCAGTGCTTTATCTCAGACATCCAACACATCTGCAAACCCCACAGCACCAATTTATGGACATTCCAGACACTGTCAAATTAAAAGCACAGGCGGTATCCTATAACCCAACAGCATCAGCAATTTGCACACATAGAAACCACTCACAATATGTGATAGAAGTTCAGTTACAGGTTCCTGTATGCCAGTGATTCCCAAAGTGGGGGTCGGGACCCACAAGGGGGTCGCGAGCCAGAGAGGGGGGGGTCGC
>NC_045755.1:9943327-9943429 GCF_008692095.1 Etheostoma spectabile | reverse complement strand
TTGATTTCCAGAAATAAAATAAAAATGTAAAAACGATTAGAAATAGCATATGTTAGCTATCATTTTAACACAAGATAAAACTGTTGTGTTATTTTGTGTTGT
>NC_045755.1:9943247-9943317 GCF_008692095.1 Etheostoma spectabile | reverse complement strand
TATGCTCGTGTTTGGATACGCCTGTAGTGCGTGCCAAGTTTATATCCGTTTATAGTGGGGGGGTCGCAAG
>NC_045755.1:9942422-9943237 GCF_008692095.1 Etheostoma spectabile | reverse complement strand
CACCGTTACTTTGGGGGTCGTGGGCTGATGTTTTGGGAACCCCTGCTTTATGCAATGCAAACAATGAAAAGTGGACATGAAGGAAAAAGACTGCTTCTGGATCCTTTAGCTGTACAAAATTATACCATTAAAGAAAAGATGAATGTGTGAAGATGAATATCCTCATCCATCTGAAAAATCTTGTAGGAACAGAATAATCAGCAGTGTTCTTAAACAAAAAACCATGTGTGCCCATTTTGTCATTGGGTTTCCTTAAGAAGCCCAAGAAACCTGTTTCTCCTTCTTTTGGCAAAGAGCCCATTACAAGTCCAAAAAAAACAAATGTATTTCTCATCATTATTCAACATGTTGAGTGAATGGGGCAGCCTCGCAGCCTTTGTTACTCCAAACACATCTTCCGGTTTACTACTATGTGGGCGATAATATCAAGGGAGGAATGAGAGTTTAGGCTAAACCACTCATGTGCCAAGTAAACTAATTTCCATTTAGATGACTCAGATGTTTACAGGGTAAATGGACATCGGGTGAAAATGTTGGACTTTAGAAGAAGCAGACTGCTGGATACGCTCCAATTTCATGGGCAGCGATAGTGATGAACCATCTGTCAGAACTTTAAAACGATATCAACTTGCTGTTCCCATTCAACTGCTGTGTTAAATATATGTCCAAAGCTCACAGGCCAAACACACATTCACTGCTGCAGTCTGAAAGCAAGACATACAGTATTCTACATGCATTATTAAAAAGGGTTACATAAGGCCAATGCTATGAAACACACACACACACACACACACACACACACACACACACACACA
>NC_045755.1:9918265-9942412 GCF_008692095.1 Etheostoma spectabile | reverse complement strand
CACACACACACACACACACACACACACACACACACACACAGTCTTGTCCTGAGTCAGATGACTGTGTTACTGAAGCTCTACAGCTCTGTATGTGTGTGTTTGTGTTATGAGAAAATAGAACAGCTGAGAGAAACTGTAGCTGAGCTTCATTGCCCCTCACTGGATTCCTCTGACCCAGTTGTGTAAAGCAAAACTGATTACTGGACTTTCCATGACAAACTGTTGTCCTCTCATGATACACAAACTGGAGTGTATCAGCAGCCAGTTACACAGTTATTCCGTGGTAAATTATTGCTGAGAGATGCATTAATCTATAACTGTGTCCTGTGAAGGACAGGCCCATGCAACCAGCAAAATGATCCGCTGGACAAAACTGAGCTGAACTCACATCAGCCAAGTTCTTTGTCCAACAGTTTATCTTCACTTTCAATCTATGAACCTGAAAGATGTGTATGTATTATAAGATAGACATGCCAAGTTAAATCTGATATTTTTCATTAAAAGGCCTACAGGACCTAATCATGCACAAATGAAGAGATGTGGGGGTACAGTGCCTTGCTCAAGAGCACCTGGCAGTGCCCAGGCAGTGAAATGGCATCTCTAGAGCTACCAATCCACACACCATACTTTGGCCCATAGGGGGACTTGAACCAGGGACCATCCAGTGTCCAACCCAAATCCCTACAACTGAGCTACTGCCACATCCCCATTGTGATAATCGGTGTATTATTGGCTATTAGGGTGTTGATTATTGTATGCTAAAGCCTAACAAATGTTCTGCTTTATTTAATAAATTACTGCATGCATTTGATTCATTGTTGTAAATGTAAAAACTCAGATATGCCTTTATGACTGTCTGACTGACTGAAAAAAGTCATGATCATGTAAACAGTTCACTTTAGGGATTTTTCTCAGGAGTGAAAATCGCCGGGAAAAGGGAAAATCTAGGACCAAGAAAAGGACTGAACCTCCCTGTCCTTTGGGTATGACACACGCACACAAACGGACACACGTATTCAGTGCATTTCCAACTTACCCACTCCACCAGTTTGACGAAGCCCAGAGGCTCCTTCAGCGGCGACAAGTTCAGCCGAAATCCGGTCATCATGATTTGTGCTTGATGCAAAAAACTTTATCCAGTTGTTCCTAAACTGTGGATGTTGGTCCAAGAGGGAGGAAAAAGGGGAGTTGTTTGACAGAATGACGTGGTTTTACTGCCGACGCTGCAAAAAATGATCGGTCCAAAGTGTTTTAAAGTAACTTCTCCAACCGAACTTTGCAGTAAATCACATCTCTGCCATACAGGTGAGATGATTCCACTTACTAAAACTACAGTTTAACGCGTTTCAGGAATCTTGAACAACAAACATCGTAGAACAAAATGATTAGTGTGCACATTTTTTGCAGCGTGGCTTGAAAAACGAGTGTCTAGCGCTCCAGTTGGTGATGCGCAAAATACGCAGGCGATGTCGCGGATAAAGAGCGTAAAGTGTGCCAAATTACGCGTTGCTTTTGGTGGCGTCATGTCATCATTTAGTTACAGGAAAAGGAGTCTAAATGAAAAAGCGTCACCCTTTCTGATGTGTTCAACACTGTTGCAAGACATTTTTGTTTTTGTCTACTGGCTGGGGAAAAGAAATCTACCAAACGATGTTATAAAATCCCTCAAAAGAAGACCATACATGCAGCAACTGTATAGGCGATGAATTATCATGTACAGTAACACCAGGAGACTAACGTTACAGCCCGAGGAACAAAAGGCATCAGAAGTGTCCTACAGAGTTTTCATTAGACCCATCCGCCAGAATTTGCAGGATGATCCTTTCTGCTGAGTTTGCAGTCACTGTGACTGTGAAACGCCTCTTCGGTGCTAAATGGGTCATATGACTCGCAACCAAGGAAAAGAAAACCTCAGAGACGAACTGCAACTGACCGAGTTAACATAAAGGGCCATTTCACAAGATTACTTGATAAGAGTATCACATGTCTAACATGAGATTGTGGGGAGCTCCACCGATTTTACATGTAACAATATGTTTATTAATCATAAATCCGATGACAGAAATATGAATATTCTATGGACTGATTGTATTTACAGTAAGTAGAATGAATACTGTCTATATTTTGTTCTTTTAGTCTAGTTCTAACGAGAACTACTAAACCTGTAATAACAGTTGTACAATGTATTCTGTAGCGATAGAGGAGCTTTTCACAGTCTGGAAAAACTAACCCTGATGACATCATCTGGGTTATCTCGATTAAGGGTTGGAGACTTTAAAATTGTAAAACAAAGCTTGCATTAAAAACTGGGCGGGGTGCCGTTAATAATATGGGGGTGCTCATTAGGTAACGAGGGTCAAACTAAAGATGCTATTTTGTTGCTATTTATATGTCAGCCAAGTCCAACCAACTGTATGGAAATGCCAAACTGCCACTATCCAAAAGGGCTATGGATGAGACAGAGCTGAGAGTTATTCCTCAAAAACAGCGGCATTTTCTTTTGGAGATGTTGTATTTTGAAGACAGACATTACGTAGAAATGCTACCTCAAAATTGTAATTGTAACAGGATTACCAGTTTCCTGGAAAAAAAAGTGTGTGGTTTGGTACAATCACGGGGAAAATAGCAGCAGGATTAAATCAACACACTTCCAATTTATTCATCTCAATTAAGTGCCGGCCTCTTCCACAGAGTATTTTAGCTGCTTCCCAACAGGTCAGCTAGACATGCAAATGGGAAATTTGCCTACAGATAAGCCAACGATTTAACAAATATGTAAAATAAAGTTTCCAATACTTGAACAATAAACTAATATTTAATTGGGTTTTATCCAAGGATGTTCTGATAATTATTTTACCAAATTACATTCCTCTTTCCAGGAAACATCCTAGAAAATTATTAGGAAAGAAAATGTTACCTTGATGTCAATTGGGTTATACTTTCCCAAAATGGGGCTCTTAAAGACCCTGATATTAATGGCTGAGGGCATATAAAGTATTTCAACTGTAAACAAAACCACTAAAACAAGTAAAACATTTTAAATCAACCCTGTACAAAAGAAGGTAAAATAAATCAACCATTCCAAACTGACAGGGTGGCATCTTTAATCAATGTATTGTTGACAATAACGCAAGTTATGTTAGTTAAAATATCAGTTGTGTTGGGAGAGAATTTGGGAAAACCAACATATACATACAAGTAAAACAACAACAACAACATAAAGAAAAAAAGTATTCACAAACGTTTTTTCATCCGTAACACATCATGCATAAACACAGGACTACACACACACGCACACACGCACACACACACTCACTCTATCTAGTGTGGTTGTCTCCCTAACCTGCCTCTCTGCTTTTTATCAAACTAGTTGTTGTATGTACAAATGAGAAGGCAGTATGGCCGCATCGTTTGTAAATAAGGATATTTACTGCAATATTTCTCGCATGTTTTCTCTCCTTTGTCATACAAAATAATATGTTTTCTGAGGTAAGAACTGAGACAGTATCAAAATAGTAAAATCAGAGTTTTACTAAAATGCACCCCCATAACTGGAAAAGAACTGTTGTTGTGTTGTTACTCCAGTATTGGATAACAAAGTCTAAAGAGTGTGCAGGCAAAGAATAATGGATAAACGATTACCTGGAGATTTTAACAGTGTTAGTAAGACCGTGTACAGCTATGCAAGCGGGTTGTGAGATACTTTGAGCTAAATGCTAATGTCAGCATGCTAACATGCTCACAATGGCAATGCTAACATGTGGATGTTTAGCAGGTATGGTATTTACCATGTTCACCATCTAAATTTAGCGTGTTAGCATGTCAACATTAGCTAATTAGCACTAAACACACAAAATACAATTGAAGCGGATGGAAATGTCAGTAATTTTGTATGCATTTAGTCATAAACCCAAGTATTAGAAACATTAGAATTAAATATGTGGTAGGAACACTACACAGCCAGAAGAATTCTGCCAAATATTTAGTTTACTGTGAAGTCACCAACTCCTCTTTAATCCCTCCAAGCTCTGCTAAAGAATAATCTCTTCACTCTGAAATGGCAAACTCAGCAACGGGACTAAACACACCTGCAAACAGGAGTGGCACTCCACTGGGAAGCTCTGAATGGAAAGATAATGAACTTCAACAGGAATCATCAGCAAGATCCCATTTCTTGGCAATTAATCCAAACATCACTGGTCACAAATACAATTTTTGCAGAAACACAGCTGTTGAAGTATCCCTGCTTTTCTCGTGTTAAGGCAGTGATACCAAGGGCAACGATTTAGCAACTGCCAGCGCGTAGCGGGTACATTTCTTTCAGAAAGTTTTTCCTGATCCTGCGTCTCACTTTTCTGCCTTTTGGTTGCTTTTACATTACCCAAAATAAAAAAAAAACACATTCACTACTTTATCATCTCCCTTCAGAATATAAGGCCGGCAAAGTAAAAGGAAGAGTGTTCTCTATTCCCCCGATCAAAGAAAGTGTACATTTGCATAAAGGAATCCGTTAAAGGAAGTAAATCCACACACACACACACACACACACACACACACACCGCACACACACACGACGAAACCTTAACATACATTTCAGCCCAGGAGAAACATACTCTTTCATTAAACATAGATTTTCTTGATTCCAGTGAACATCATTTCTTTTTTTCATATTTACATCAAATCTTGGTCTTATTCAGCGAAGACTGGTTTCCAGAGTATTCATCATTGTGAAGACCCAATCTGAAACTTTTAACTCAAAACTAATCTTGTTGATTGAGTTTTGTGGCTTTGACAACACTGGAATCATCAATGGAAAGTTAGCTTTCATAATTTCCTTATTTGCTATTTTCACAAACGCTGGAGGACTATAATCCATGGTTTAGACATTTAAAAACAATATTGAAAACATCTCTTTGAGAGTGGTTTTATCCTCCCTCCTTGAACAGCATTTGTAATTGAACCTTCATGATGTGAACGCTCTGGGGCCGACATAATGGCAAGTAGATAATCATTTATATACCTTCAGAGATGCACCCATAACATGTTATTTGGCAAAGTAAAAGTACACAATATTCAGGTAGTACTTGATAGATGTTGGCCTTTTATAATTTGGGCCAAAACTACTAACAGAAAAATAAGAAAACTGGGAAAAAATGAATTCCTTTATCACCCATAATGACAGTGTGTTTATAACCTTGTTTCCAAATAGAAGCAACATTTTAGCGGCTTTCTGTCAATGTTATCGGTGCACCATTGTAAACCATGGTCATCCTTTTCTTTCTTCACATGAAAGACAAAGCATAAGTAGATTCAGACATGTATTTTTTTTTCTTAACAGTTCTGTACACAATTCACAGAGCACGGCCATTGGTGTGGCTTCATATTTCTCTCTCTGTCATCTTTCTCACTTTGACGCACCATGGGTCCACTCCACATGCAGTCGCCAGGAGCTCATTCACAATCATCTCACTTGCTTTTGTATCAGCATTGAAAAGTCCACAGACACATTGTCTATCAGAAGCCAGTCACATTCTTAGGTTGCAATATGTCTAGCCTATCTATCAGTGCAATATACCGAAGTTCAATTTGGGGCAGTGGCACATGGGAGTGAACGCACGGTCTGTCATCATATTCTATCACTGCTATCCCTCGCCATGTCTGTCATTAGTTGCTTACTGTACCTCACACACATTTTCTCATCTTTCTCCCCCCCCCCTTACATTTATGGGGTATTTGTGCGAATTTCCAAATCCCCCCCCCCCAACTCTGTTGGAGAACCAACAACAGCGTTTTGGAACTGTGGGTGAACATCTGTGAATTTTAAGGGAGTCTCGTGTGTTTAGGAACGTTTTGGGGAGTTGTCACGCTTTGGGAGAGGGATCTATTAGCAGTGTACACCGCCTCCTTTTTCTGGGGTTGCGTCGGTGCCCAAAAGGAGGAAGGGTTGAGGGGAGGGGGTTTGTTTTGGGGTTAGGGTGGAGGGTGAGGATTTAGTAGTGCAGCGCTCAGTCCAGCAGCACATTAAGCTCGCTCTCTTTGAGCTGAGCATTGTCTCTGACTTCGTCAAATGTGTACGTCTTCACAATCTTTCCGTTCAGAAAGACTGTGTGCAGCAGGTCCTGGAGATGAATAGAAAAACAAGTTGGAGGGAGGGTAAATAAAAAGAAACGGGAACACAGAAGGGCAGATAAAAGGGCAGAGAAAAAGAAGGAGGAAAAAGAACATGTGAAGGTAAAAAAAAAGGGGCAGGTCAGTGTTGCTGAGAAGATTTTGGTAGACTTTAAAACATGTTTGTGTACAAAAGTGACTAAGTGGCCTTTCAACTCACCACGCCATACTGCTCTAGGTCGCCCTTGCCCTCCTCCAGGGTGACAAAGTCGCCACTCTGTGTCCGGTGCAGAGACAGGCGACCCTTCTTGGACCTCTTGTTGGGGTCCGCCACTGGGTCCTTGAACACGTTCACCTTTTCCAAACACACAGAAAAAAAATATCGCATTTTAAAATGGAACGAGAATTTCAAAACATGGGTTTAAGCAGAGATCTGCACCGATTTATCAAAGACTCTGTCATTTATAAACTGTCTCCAGACACTGAAAACCAACTTAATGGCTAATTTACAGTATTTAACAAAAATATGCAACCCTTAGGAATTGGAAAGTACTTTTCAAGTTCCAAAGACAAACATTATGCAGAAAAAAAGGTTTTGGCAGGTCATCTGGAGACTCTTGCCAACTTGTAAATTGTTTATTGCTCACTGTGTAACTAACACAACTGTTACAAAATGGTCATGAAACACAATAACTACATTCTAATGTATCAGCCCTCACCCCTAGTCCGTTAGTGACCACATAGCTGCATTTGAAAGAGCAGTTGAGCAGATCTCGGGTCAGTTTCTGCAGCAGAGCCCCGCCGGACCCGAAGGCAATGTTCTCGATGGACCACCTGTGTTGCTTCATACCCTCCACTATCTGTGGGAAAACACACAGTAACATTATGTGAGAGACCCAACCTATTGTCATGGCAGCGTTGTGTCTCCAAGTACATTCCATGGATAAGTAGCATGTTTCTATACCTCTTGCAGTGTGTTGATATCAACTCCGTCTCCTTGTATGACTCTGATATAAGGAGGTAGAACCTTATAACCTTTGGAGTTCTCCACTGGCGGAAACTTTTTACCCAGGATCTCCAAAACCTAACAGAAGTTAAAAAAAAAAAGAAAGGAAAAGTGGTACAGAAAGTGGGGATTTAGTGTCCTGGCTTGTTTTCTAAGCAATCTTAATTTGAAAACCAAGCTGTCCATGTGACCACACCTTCAAAACTGTATCGAGCGGGTTTCCTGAGTCTGGTCGGATAACCAACGGGGCATCTGCACTGCGGGCCACTATCAGCGACCGGAGGTCTTCTCCCCAGATCTTCTCACATGCGTTGTAGATGTCGTAGCTGTCGCTGACGATTGATACGGGCACGTTGGGAAACTGCTTGATGATGTGCTCGAAGGCATCTTTTTCATGGTCCTTCCCCCACGCTGTGATGGTGCTGAAGAGAGAACGGCAGATAAATCATTATTTTTTTGTCCCAGTAATTTCTCTTCCCACATGGTTGATCTAAACTAGAACATATTGTGGACTTCTGGGGTTGGTTAGAGAGGGTCAGGCTTTAAATCAGGGATGTCGAACTCTATTTCACTAAGGGCCACACTAGAAAATGAGAGCTACACAAAGGCCAGACCTGTATAGATCATTGACACACTTTTATTTAATTGAAAAATGTACCTAGTTTTGTATTTGTATTATTGCATGTCTCATATATTCTTCTCACTTACAGTTTTGTCGACATAAAGTCCTAAAAAAGTTCCTTAGAGTTAAGCAAATCAAGCAATACAATGATTACATTTTTAAAAGTATGCTACCACACAGCCGACTCACAACAACCTGTTTTACAGCCTGAATATGCGAAGTTTTAAAGTTTCAATCTGCCAAAATCTGCTTTGAGTGTCGCGTAATTGCAGTTTGAAAAACCATTTCCTGTCATTTTGGTCTGGCCCACAACTAGGCGAGTCAAGACTTATTGTGAACCTAAACTGGTATGCGGATCTCATCGAAATTTGCGAGGGCCTGGATATGGCCCATGGGCCTTGAGTTTGACACATGTGCTTTACATGAAGAAATAAAAAAGTTCCCACCATTAATTCTAAAAATAGAGAAGGCAAAGAGAAAGAGGTTCAACAGCAACAAACTGCAGGTAGCAAGAACTTTAGATTTGTCATCTGAAAATGGGAGCAAAAAAGAAATTGAACACGAGGAGAAGCATATTAAAAGGTAAAAATGTTCTCATAAAACAAGAAGACTTCACAAGACAGTCACAAGACTTTCATCAAATGCTAATGCCAAATACTGTCCAAAAGAGGGCAGTGCACTCCAGGTTTTAGTCTTGGATAAAACCAAACCTAGACTAAATTGTATATTCTAAAGGTTTAAATAGGTGTGATGTAGCCATATAAGTTACCAGATGAATTACTTTTTAAAAGGCAATGAAATATTTACCAAAATTACAAAAAAGAACACACCGTTTCTACTTTTCTGCAGTCAAAGCTGGCCCTGAATTCCATTTTATGTGCTGAGGCTGAAATGCCTTCCACCACCCCAACACAATGAAGGTGGGTGCCTGAAACTTTGTCTCTGTTTAGGTGCTACTATCTTCCATGTGAAACTATTTTTTATTTGAATGTAAATTTCTTGTATTAGGTGAATTTGGTATTTTATTTTTCTTCCCAGGGCATTTTTGTTACAGTGAAAGTTTAAAATACCCCCCCCCCCCCCCCCCCCCCCCTACTTTCCTTCTACATCAAAATCAATGTGGAATTTCACTGTGACTCCTCCCTCTGAGGTAGAAACCAAACAGGCTTTAGGAGGGGGACCATTACATAATGGTTACTATGACAACTTCTGCCACCATGCCACGATGCACTCGTGCGAGGTAGAAGGGTGCGCTGATGCAGCAGTAACTGCCCTGGTGGCAAGGAAGAAGCAACTGAGTGCATGAGAGTGAAACAGAAAGAGGGAAAGTGTGTGTGTGTATGTATGTATATATATATATATGTGTGTATGTATGTATACACATATATATATATATATATATATATATATATATATATGTGTGTGTCTGTCTGTGTCTGTGTGTGTGTGTGTGTGTATGCAGGACAAATGGATCAGTGCCATAAAACAACACCAGAGACATGTGAGGGGCATGTGCGTCAGTGCAGCAGCCAATCAAAATCTTTACATCCAGCCAATCGCAGCCCCATTTACAATATGAGCTAGATAAACCTGATAATTGGTGTGAGGGTGACCAACCTCTAATCGGGGAAGAAAATCAACACCAATCTCAGCCAAATGATGAGTGCATTTTCACCCGGGGTGATACATTCCTTTTCTCAACAGCTTTGTTGATTAACCAGCTGTTATTTGAAACGAGTTGTCTATTTTGGAAATCAATTTGGCTTGTGTGTGAAAAGGTTTGTTTCCAGAGCTGGCTCTTAGCCAAGACGTAGACATTCTAACCAGAGATAAATAGAACCGCAGCGTGCCTACTGTACCCCAGTATTTTCTGGGAATATGTGAATACGTGGCTTATGCTGATCCTTAGTAATCTGCAAAGGAATTTAGCAGCCTCTCGGGGGCAAAATGTTATGCATAAACGTTTCTGCAAACCTTTGCACATCCCTTAAAAGAGAGTGAGCATGTTGGCATTCGCCCATGATTACTTGGAGGTCTTATACTACTGCCGTAATGATGAAAGTGGGTGGTGAACTACTGCCCTACATCTCAGTGGAAACGTTATTCTGGTAAAACACTCTATAGCTAAGGAATGTGGGCTACAAGGAGAAACATCATGTCTCCAAGCAGGGACAAAGCTACAACATCAAATAAATAAAATGTTGAGAAAGGCGTCTACCTGTGCTCTGCAGCAGGCACTGAGAAGCCTGGCACAGGGTCCTTGGTGCCGTAGTACTTCTTAATGACTCCGATGCCGGCGACTGTGTCTGTGCCCTTGAAGTTAACCAGATGGGCGGAGGCCCCAATGCCCGCAGTCTGCAATAGGAAGGAGATTGTGTTATGGGAGATAAAGGGAGAAGGGGTCGCACAACACATTTTATGTCAATTTCTTTTAGGTTACCATTATTTCTGAATTTAATTTTTATTTCTTTTTTATGCCTCCTGTCTACTTTTTAGGTGGTAGTAGTAGGTCGTCTTTGACTAAATCCAATCTCAAGGTCCCCTCACTAGCTTTTTCCAGAGCTTTATTCCATAACACACTGTGTGATATGGCTGAAAGGTCCAAGAAGAGCTAGTTAGTGGACCATGAGTCGGGATTGTTTTGTTAAACTATTATTACCAAAGTTTTTTTTTTGAACAGTTTTTTTTTAAATTTGAACACCTATTAAGTACTAGGTCAACAGACGTATCTCCATGTCAACGAAGCAAACTCCATCCCATGGTGAAGACTGTGAAGGCTCAAGAAAATGCTAGTAAGTGGATCGTGAATTGAGACTGTTTTTTCCAATGTCAGGAATTAACTTTCAAGCTTAAAACAAATGTCAAGGTTTCCACGGTTGTAGGTTTAAGCTCAACAATATCTACTGTATTGTATATAGAAGCATACCTCTTGTGAGGAGACGCCCCGGTAGCCAAAGTCATGTAGTTTATAGGCTAGTCCCTCCAAGTTCCCGGAAGTCTCCAGGAGGTACTTGGCGAGGATCTTCTTCTGCTCCCTGGAGTTGGTCGCCACAGTAATGGGGTACCAGATCTGAACCAGAATGGTCTGATGTAGGGAAGAAAGGAGAGTCCAGCTTACTTTGTTTTATTTTTATTTCAGGGTGTCGAGACGGTTTCACAAAAAAAGATTAATTTCTTCTAATTTCTCCACATGCACCAATGACTTACAATACATCTCAGCAAAAAACAACAACATTGTATTCAAGCTTATTAAGCCTATGTAAACAAACATATATATGTGAACATTAAGTCTAAGTTATTATCAAAAAGTTTAGCAAAAGGTGCAAGTCTTTTCGTCAATGAACTGACCAATGCATGTTTGGTCCAATCACCCCACTTTCCCAGTACGACACTGGTAGTAAACCCAAAATCAACACTCAAAGGGATTAAAGGGGGCTGCTCATTCACACAAGACAAACTCCGGGAAAAATACATTCCTCTATGCCTAATGTCAACTCTGGACCAGAGTCACAGATTTCAATGTCAAAACAAGTGGCTTATCTGTACTCACCACCACCACCTGGGAAATGTCTTGAATACACACTTTCTACCATCATAAGTGTATAGTACGTACGTGTGTGTGTGTGTGTGTGTGTGGCGGTCTGCCTGTCTATCCTCCTGAACATACATCCATCTTCAGTAGGGGTGCACGATTCAGAAAATTTTACGATTCAATATTGATTTTTAAGCTCAAGATTCCGATTCCGAAGTCTATTTGATTAAAAAACAATTCTCAACTAAAAAAAACATGATTCACAGAATGGAAATGTAGTTACTTTTCCCATGTGGTAGTATAAACGGCATTACAAATCAAAAATAAATCATCAAAAATCATTTTTTGGAGATCTATGAATTAATTTTGAATATGTAGAGCTTGAATCATGATACAAATGTGAATCGCTTTTTTTGCACACCCTTAATCTTCAGACAAATAGATACTTTGTTTTACTTTTTCAAGAGTGTCCTGGCCAGGACAGACTGCAGCACAAGTAACACAGTTTCAGACATAACAAAAACATAGCAAGTTAAAATGGAGACAAAAGAACAAATTACAGACGTATAAGATACCAAAAACTTCAACCAGAGAGCCCGGCATCCAAGTCATGTAGAATAGCTTAAAGTGCGTGCAATAAAACCAGTTCAGGACAAAGTCCTGGGTCCAATAACAGACCAGGGTAGACAAGGCCGAGCACACAACAAACAATGGTGAGAAAGGGCTCTGGGATTTGTGATAAATCTCAGTGTTCAAATCTCAAATCATACTGTGCCTTATTATTTAACAGTGACAGGTTTTTGTAGTAGTATGTTTTGAATTCAACATATATTTGGGTACATATTAAATCCCAACCACACCCCGCCTAGAAATTGAAATCTAATAGGACTACCACTGGGTCATATGGGATGTTGATATTATTACGGAATGACACACTGTGTTTGGCGTTCCTCCGCCTGTGTTTGCAACATGAAGCCATGTGTGTATATTAGGAATGATAGCTAAGTACATGTGTGCCAAACCGCTAGCAGCAGATAAAGAGAGCAGCCATGACACACATTCAAAACACCAGGATGTACAGCCCTTTTTCCTTCCTCCACAGCAATTAAAAAGATAGCGGACAAAAAAAAAAAAATACTTAGCCCTTACTCCTCACTTTGCCTACTAAAACTATGCAGTCTGTGTTCAGCATTTACTCTATAACCCTGAGCAGGGCACATGCCTCCTCAAACTACTCATAATCTAAACCATAACATGGACTCATGTGACTACGCACGCACGCACGCACGCACCTACACACACACGTTCCTCCGCCTTATCTGCACTTTGACCTTTTCACAAGGAATCAATATGCATTTAATTTGCACTTTGATATAGAACACTGTAATACGATCCCTGTTTCACTGTAATCTGTTCTAGTTCCTATTTCTCCTGAGATGTCTCCTGTTTACTTTTCATGAGTTAAAATAATACTTAATCAGTGTTTTAAATAGAATACTCTCTTAGAATGAAGATGCCTGTGACATTTCTATAAAATATAGTATGTGATCCTGGTGTGACAGTTTGTCAGAGGTAATGTCTCTAATGGTAAAACGGGGCACAGGAAGATAACAACACCACTCAGGAGGAATATGTGAACACACAAACACCGACTAACCGACAGCCACACTAACATGCCAACATAATTTCTCGGTAAAAGTCCCAGAACAAAATGGAGGAAAATAAGTAACGAGAGAGAGAGAGAGAGGATGCAAACAAAGAGCAAGCAAGAAAAAAACATAATAAAATAGACAGAACAACAAAGAAAAGAAAAGTAAAATAAGAATGGACAGCAAGAGTAGAAGGGAGAAATAGAAATAGCCCAAGGACACCAGGCTAAATGCTATGGCTAATTTTACATGAGCAATAAAGAATGACTGTGTGTGTGTGTGTGTGTGTGTGTGTGTGTGTGTGTGTGTGTGTTTATGCGTGTATTTATATTAGCCATGGATTGGGTGTGTGTGTGTATATGCGGGGGTGGTGTATCCAAAATGATCAAGACAGTGTGTGTGAGTGTGTGTGAGAGACTGTGCTCTTGGCTGTGGGTGACCTACGTTTGAGCACTGCTCCCTTTCATTGGTGTATTTGTCAAAGTTGACTGTATGTGTCAAATTACAGATCGGAAATGAGTCCACATTCAGGAAACAGTGGATTTGCAAAAAATGCTGAGATATTTCAGTTAACAAGAGACAGACAGACTTATACCCAATCAAAGACACATTTGTAATATCTAATGACTTGAATGTGTCTGCAAGACTTTCACAAATGTTCCTTTGTACAGCTATTTGTAAAAGCTTTCTTTTTGCATCAATGGATTGAAACAGAGAAAGCTTGTTGTTGTTGTCTAATCATCTTTTGAGAAATCGCTGCATGATTCCGCTGTGGCAGAGGTCAAACACGGCATTTATAAAATGGGACTGACATAAGGAAGGACAGAAAGAGAGAGCATCAGTCAAAGGGAGCAGTTAGAAGTTTACTTTTTAAAAGTTGCCAAATGGTTCCATTGACAAGACCAAAGAGATCTGTGGGTTTGTCGTTGTGAACTGAGCGATCATCGCAGCACGTCCAGTCTGAAATACCACTTGATAGCCAAGCACACAGCTGATGCGAATTCTCTGCCCCCTTGTCAAAGTATTTCTTTCTCCCTTTTATTGATGGACAGCGTTACACTGTGTGAGAGAGTATTTGCTCCAAGTGAGAATGTTACGTGTGAAATTGAACACTACAGTAGGCTGTATGCCAATGTTTTCCATTAAAAAAAAAAACATTTGCACAAAGCAAGCCTTTTCCATGCTGATAAAAGCATTCAAATGAGAAAAAAAATAATGGGACAAGAAGAAATCAGGGACATTTAGAATAGATAAAAATGTGTGATTAATTACAAGTTAACTACGACATTAATGCGATTAAATATTTCAATCGTTTGACAACACTACTGATAACTCAACTAAACCCACAGTATGAATATGATAATTAAAGGATTAGTTAGACATTTTGGGAAATGTGCTCGTTTGCTTTCTCGCTGAGGGTCTATGGAGGATGTTAAGATTGGTACTAATGTGCCTGTACAGTAAATTTGAAAAGTGTTAAAATGACAGTTTACTGAGACCAGTTGCTGGAGTATCAGGAAGGTACAATACCAGTAATGTTATAAACTGCAATAAATCAGCTACTGCAGTTATAAAAGAAAAAGGAACCAAATATTTTTCAGCTTAGTGGCCCTCTGACACAGTTTTTGAGTTAATTAAACTACAAAGTGAATAAAGTTGATACACATTCTTTAAAGTTCAGAATAGGTTCAAAATGTGTTTCAATCCTAAAATAAAACAGAACATTGGTCAAGTCGAGGGGTTGATTTTAGGATTGAAATTATTTCTCTGCTTGCTCTTGCCCTTTTCAGGAGAGATAAGAGATGCCTTTGGGCGCGCAGCCAAACTAGTTTATAGCTTTTATTAAACTGTTAATTCTCCGATGTAATAAAAAGGGCATAGATGTTGCTAATATTTTTTGTCTTTAATCAATAATCAAATAAAGCCAACCCATAAATCTTACTGATATGCCTTGCAATGTAGTTTTTGTAGCAATACAGGTAGCACATTCAAATCTGAACTGTTATGTGTTATATGAGGTCATAGGGGTGAGAAACTTTACAAAGCTAGTCCAGAACTGAAGATGAATTGACTGTAGTTAGACCCTCGCTGCCTGATGCAGTCTAATGGAATAATACACTTGAGTGGTGCCAGGAGCCACAGTAGTTAACCCGCTATCCTTTGTAGGCCCAGATGACAAACAAAACAAACCTACCTCCACCCAGTTGGTGAGCCAGTAGCACTCAGGGTCTGTGCTCTCCACTGTGAACAGAACGTTGCCTCGAGGAATGACACTCCCCTCTGGCACGGCCTTGATTTCAATGGGCAGGTGTCCATCGTATTTCTGTAAACACATACACAAATATTCCACTCTGAATTCAATTTACATTGTGACAGTTTTCTTCTTAGTGGATTGCGTAGATTGATACTTTTTTGAGATGACCTTAAAAAAGGAGACAAAAGTGACACACATTTGGAGTCGGTACAGTTTCTAGTGAGATTCAACCTTCAGACATTGCTTAATGCCTGGAGGCAATGTGGAAGAAAGGCAGTAAGAATAAGCTAACATTTACTTATAAAGAATTCCTGCATTGCAAACCTGGTCTGAAGCAAATGTGTTGCAGTTCACACTGAAAGGAAAGTGGGCATTGTATGAAATAAACTACCGTAATACATACCACTACCAAAAGGGAGCAACGTTTGCATGATGTGGGGCATGTACTGACTTACAGATCATCAACACATAAGTGATTTACCGGATGAGAGCTGATTTAGTAATGTGGTAAGAGATGACAAAAGGAAAAAAGGAGTAGAAACTTATCTTCACTTCACGAAGATATGTTGTCAGTACAGAGCGCTGTGCTCTCTCCAAGGTGCTGAAACAGTACCTCTTAAAAAACAGAAACACCGGATGCACATTTTCTAAGAAATACAGTATAAACTGACTGAGATTCATTTGTAGTTGCTGAATCTGATGCTGCGTTCCAGACACAGTTTTTAGCCCGTAAGTTACGACTTGAAGTCACGACTCACAACTCGGTAGAGTTCCAGGCAAAGTCACCCCAAACCCGTCTAGGTAGTGTTAGCTAGCGGCTACCTAATGTTAACGTTAGCTAGCACTAGCTGATACTAGTGATTTCTAGCTGCAGACATGTTTTGGGCTTCATTTAATAAACATAACATGTAGTAGTACACCATCGTATGTGTATTGTTTTGATTACAATGTGCGGAATTACTTAACGTTGCCTATTTATGTCCATATACTTCTTTTTGTCAGCGTTAATCAACGGCGTCTATAAAAGCATCAACAGGGGTCGCCATTGTTGTTTATGTGTGTGTGACGTCAAAAACTGTAACAGTTCACTGGTAGTAAGTTACGGGTTTGACTGCCATTCCAGGGCACTTTCACGGGTAGAAGGTTGTGAAAACACGGGTTACGGGTTGTATGTAACGCAGCATGACTTCTATTTCAAGAATTGTACTAGTTAAGCCTTTCCCTCCTTCTACGGAAAACCACAGCACTAAATGTTGTTCAGATTTTTCTTATTTTCACGTGCAGGCTTCCCTTACGCATCAAGAAAAATATTTTTATGAGATGCGACTTTGCTACTGCAGAATGTAACCCTTATGACTAATCAGATTGCAAGCTTTCTCCATTAAGTTTGTTTATCAAGAACACACTCCTCCTGAGTCCTGAGTGTGTGTGCACAGATAGACCTCTAGCCTCTCTAATAAAAGGGACATCAATTCAAATTTTAGCGTATCCTGGCACCTGTGTGTATGAACACCTGAATATCTAGTCACAACATCCAACTTTTACCTCAATAAACCCATTGCTTGTAAATAGTCTTTCATGGATGATTCTTCTCACAAATATGCATACAGATGGTTTTGTACAACTGCCCAATATCACCTTGAAAAGGTAGGTCATTTATGTCATTTTCTGCAGTCTCTTACCTCCAAAATGTAAGTCCACCCCTTCTCATTGAAAACATCATCCTGGAAGTGTTCCCTGTATACCTCCTTTGCCTCCTGGATCTTCTCTGGGGTCACTACCTTTCCTGGAAAGGAGGAAGGGAAAAAGAAAGAAGAAGCACAAGAAGGTTCAGAAAGACATGTGTGAGAAACACACACTGATAGAGAGAAGGCATTGGAATGCTACTCTACTGTCCACTTTTGTAATTCAATTAGAAGCATCCGTGCATACTGACACACCAACCATCTCCTTGTCTCATTTCAAGTTTCAAGACCATAGAAACCGTTGTACACAACAAACCACAACAGGGAAAGATATGTACAAATGCAAGCGCTTCTAAACAAAGGCAGAACTTGTTACCTTTGGACAGAGCCAGGGTAGCTGTTTCACCACTCCCAGTCTTTGTGCTAAGCTAACTGGCTGCTGGCCGCAACTTCACCCTACAGACATGAAAGAGCCCATCTAACTTTTAGCTTGAAAGGAAATTTTCCAAAATCTAAAACTTTCCCCTTTGACTTGATTTGTTTTCTTCAAAATGCTTTGGTGGGAACGTGTTTACATTTGTCAACCTGGCTCCAAAATCTTACTAACATTGCTTACTAAAAGGCATGCCTAACTGTAATATCAAGGCTAAAACCAGTTCTTTTTTTTCCAATAAAATACTTTCCATTTTGGGAGAATGACAAACTATAATGTAAACTGTTGACACTCCTTATTCTGGAGTTTCTTTTTAAAACCTAATATGGTGGTTTGGGTAAGCAGAAGTTGTGCTTTTAGAATGTAGAGTTGGAGAAGATTTAAATTCACTCCATGACCATGATGCAAAATTGGTTTCATAAGCTGGAGGATCAAGGAGGCATCTCTAATAGTTGGGCTAATCATTAAGCTCTGAGTGACGCTCCGTGCAGACAGCTGGTCCTTCTCCCTCATACGTTGAAAGAGCAGCTGTGCTTTTGTTTTCTCTCTCTCTGTTCTCCCTGGCCCTCTGTCTCCCCCGCACCTCTGCTACTGCACCATGAAATTCTCTTAAGAGACAGGAGGGAGATGAATTCTTTTTTTCTAAATCTCATTCCCCTCAGATCCTGAGGGGCATGAGACACTGGTGAACTTAAACATCCACCTTTACAAGCTTGAGTTAATTTGAACATTGAATATATTGGATGCGTTATACTTTGCCTCTTTTCTCCCTTATTTTTTTCTAAACCTGCCGGGTTTGTGTTATGCTCTGTAAAGTCTAATCAATATGAAGCACATTGTACCCTTTTTCTTTCATACATGAGTAAAAGGACTGCTGCTGGACACAAAAAAAAGAAGCATCTGCCCTGCTGAAGTGTCCTCAAGCAACGCACTCAATCTTGAGGAGCTCCAGGCATGCAGTTCAGCTGACCCTGCACTAGTCTGACCTTGTACTGGAGGCGGGAGAGCAAAAAGATAAAATGCTTGCAAGGAGACCAATAACGCACCACAAAAGACTTTTGGTATGCGCCCTGATTGCAAACTGAGACTCAGTGGACAACAAAAGAATAATGTACAGTGCAGCTCCCACAGAATGGCGGTTGTAGCATTATGTGCATAGCTAACTTCAATACATAATAGTTAAAAAAAAAAAAAACTAGGTTATGTAATCCAAGTATTGGAATGTTAATGTTATTTAATTTGTTAAGTTGACTGGAAACCCATTTATATTAACACAAACAAAAGTAATCATTAACAGAGGTGGTGGATTCATAGGGAAAAACCTGCAAGTTGGAAAGTCCTTCAGTCTGGCAGTGTTTGAACATCCTACTGGGTTGGAGGTGGGCACGACACACAGTGTCGAGCTCAAAGGCATTTTTATTCCACTCAATTCACAATACTGAGCAACACAATTTAATTCTAAGTCAGGACTTACCTTTTAGGTATTTGTTGAGGATGTACTGTAGGCCATAGAAGACGGTTTTGTCATATTTGACTTTTCTGCTTTTGGTAGGATCGGTCCGCTTC
The DNA here is from genome assembly GCF_008692095.1 of Etheostoma spectabile. Taxonomy (NCBI): domain Eukaryota; kingdom Metazoa; phylum Chordata; class Actinopteri; order Perciformes; family Percidae; genus Etheostoma; species Etheostoma spectabile. Next base: position 9,923,557 of record NC_045755.1, on the reverse strand, counting down.
TCACGGCACTCAAAGTACGAATACACTTTACTTGTGTTGGGGGGGTACTGTTTGTAATGTGTTACCTGCAAAGACAGAGCAAACGGCAAGGCGATGACACATGTTAGCATGGATATTTACAATAAGTAAACTGATTTGGAATAATACTAATAGAACATGCATGCACATAAACTGATGCCCTAACGCTCATATCAGAGACACACACACACACACACGCAGGGCGCTTTTGCAGGGCAACAATAAATATCTTCAAGTAAATCAAATTTTCATGCTTGAAAATAGAGCCCCGACCGTTAAAGGATTTTTAAGGCCAATATCGATACAAATATTTGTTGTTTACATTTTTTTATTATTTCTTTATTATTGTAAAAGTTTGTTGCTCACAGGCTTTGTAAATACTGCAAAGTTGAATTTTCTTATCACCGGAGTACTTCCAGTTTGAAATATCACCTTGACAGTTAATACCAGCAAATCATTCAGCGAAACACAGTGGCGCGAGGTTTCGGCAGACTACGTTAGATGCAGCGTGTGGGTAAGTAGAGATAAACAAAGGCAAGGAAAGCTAACAAATGCCATAGCGACGTGGATAGCTACAGACTGCAGGCCCATTTGGGTTTTGGAGGACATCGGTCTGAGAATCGCAACAACGACGGCAGTGAATTATACTGATGAAAAGTGGGCGCTGCATTCACGCGCTATGACTGGACTGAAAACAGAGGAGAGACATTATGCTGAAACATGCGCGGGACACTTATTGAAGTTGCACAGCAGTGGAATGTGTCAAATAAAGTCACCGCAGTAAGCTCAGATAGTACGAATAGATCCGAAATCTGACCGCTGCTGCGAGCCTTCTGCCTTTTGATCATGTCCCCTGCTTTGCGCACGGTCTCCAGCGTTCTGTCACAGTGTCTCTGCTTTACGTTAAACAGTTACTTTAACAGCGCTTTGGACAGTGTCCCTCAGTGTCTCTGCTTAACAGCGCGTTGGACAGTGTCCCTCAGTGTCTCTGCTTAACAGCGCGTTGGACAGTGTCCTTGCGAAGTGCAGAAAAGTTGTGGGGCACTCTAAACCCAGTCCAGCAAGTGCTGCAGAGTTAGAGCAACAACAGATGAACGTGGACATAAGAAGGAGCCGCTAATGCAACACGTTCCAACCAGATGGAATTCAACTCTGGACATGATAAATACATTGTTTAAGTTGAGATGTACACTAAATATTTTATTTAACTGCTACTTTATAAACAAAATGCGGGTAAGTTTTTGCAGAACAAATATTACGGCACTTTTGTTCATATGACAGAACATAAAAAAAAATAAAAAATGCACGATATACACTACTTTTGAATTCATTATTTCATTTTGCGATTAATCGCGATTAATCAGGGAAATTATGCGATTACAAATTTTAATCGCTGACCAGCTCTATTGAAAATATATTAACATTCTGATAATTAAAATTCATAAAAATACAAACTTAGATATGAAGCAAAGTCCTTTAAACAAAAACAACAAAAATCAAAGATAACAGGGACGTTGTAGAGTTCCCTCTGGTGTATAAACAATGCAACGCCAACACTCATAACATGGTTGAAGGGCGTTTTTTAAATATTCATTTATCGGCCATTATAAATGCCGATACCAATAGTTTGTAAAATGCCTAATATCGGTCTGGCTCTACTTAGAAATGAAGGAATCTAAGAATTCAGTAGCTCACTTCCAACAGACATAGTCCCAGGAGCTATTCAGGGTCACAACTCACAGATTACGGAGCACTGCCATTGTGGTATTTTATCTGCGATTAGAGAAAACATTCCACTTCAATAAAAGACCCATCAATGAATCTTTTGTGTTAAAACAATATATCAGAACTAAAATGTCACAATTGGGGCGAGGCATGTCAGCCTATTCCCACACCGACACGCTCTCCATTATGCTACTATTATTCACAAAATACCACTTCAATTGGTGTGTGTGTTTCTAGTGTTCCTCTAATCTAATGTCAACTGACTGATACCTACCACAGTCACAAGCATGTGCAATCAAGTAGTGTGTGACACATGTCCAGGCATGTTTCACACACAGAAAGCATACGCGGTTTCAGAGGGACTACACAATGAATATACACACACAGAAAAGAAAAGGTAGTGTCAACTGGAGCCATCAGGCCATCAATTGAATCCCAAATGAGTCCACGGATTGCCACAGAGAGTACACTGGAGCATTTAAAGAGCAACTTCCACATATAGGGTTGAAAAGATGATCGTTATTGCTACAGCTTACTTACTCATTTTGTAATCTAGTATTTGCTTTCAGAGTGATCTGCTTTCAATGTCCATACAAAATGCATCTTAAAAACGTGAAATGGCAATACAACCACAGGAGGCCAGAGATGTCAGGGGTTCAATCTTAGCGATGTAATAAGATGAACTCACTTAATATCAATGGGGAAAGTGCATGTGCCTTCAGGAAATACTACAATAAAAGAAAAAAGTGCAGATCAGTGCTACAGAAATAATTAAGTGATGAAGGAAGACATTTTATTACAGAAAATACAAGGCTAAATATAGGTCATGGGCTTGTTCTTGATGTTACTACAACCTTGTGAAACATGTAAGTGCCCTAGACAGGTACCACATAGCAATACCCTAAACTTGGAAGAACAATAAACAAACTAAAAGGAAAAAAAAAAAAGAGAAATTTAATGTCACTATTGTAAAAAAATAAATTTAACGTTGGAACCGTAGGTATAAATCTGTGGAAATGGCCTAAAGGCTTGATCACAATCTACAAAAACACGCATCATGTACTGTATGAAGGGGAAACAAAACAACTCCTGGTTAATTAAAGTTTGTAAATATAAGAGATAAATGGCAATGAACCACTCCGTGTCTTTGACCCCTGTCTGTCCTTTTGAGGACTCAAAATAGAGTCGACACACAACATGACACTAGGCCTGACCACGTGTGTGTTCACATTCACTGGCCTACATGCTGATGTATATACACAAACATGGTTTTAAAAATCACAAAACGCAATGTATCAGTCTGGTCCAATGATGTTATTCACTCTTTATCCAATATAACAGTATACTGGCATGGAACCCTATAGTTTAGTATAAATCATACAGCGAGTTGCCTTGGTGATAAAGTTTAGGTTTGGCATATTTCAATGTGTCTGGTATGAACAATGGCCAATCAAGACCTGTCATTAAAGCTGCACAAATTCACATTCACACGTTATCTGAAAAGAGCGGTTTGTCGTGACAAACTCACAGAGAATAATCCCCAGATTCTGCAGCTCCCCTCACTTCTATGGAATGTTTTGGAGTCATTTACAACAAAAAATGCTTGGAAAGACTATCTAGAATTCAATTAGAAACACCTGCATCTACAGGACAATTTTAGAGCATTTTGTTGCATTGTACCTGTACATGTGTAATGACAGTAAAGTTGAATCTAATCTAATCTAATCTAGAGCTGTAACAATTAGTCTTTTTGATTTAAGATTATATTTTAATTTTTACAAGACATTTGAAGACGTCATCTTGGGTTGTGGCAAACTGTAATGGGCATTTTTCACAATTTTCATGTATTTTAGGGACAAAATGATCAATCAAGTAGACTTTTCAATAATGAAAGTAAGACTAAAACCGGTTTAGAGCAAAGCTGGCTATAGATTAATGTTCAGTGTAATCTCTGATCTGACCTTCTCTTATACATTGCTACTTTTGTCTGTACTATAAAACCCTGAAACCAAGATATATTGATTGAAATATATAGAGACAGACAGACAGACAGACAGCATATTAAAAGTGCACTATGAGTTCCTGCAGGGTCACTTCTGTTGACGTTCCAAGTAAATTGCAAACAAAACAGAGCAAGCTCGCCCCTCCCCCCCAATGTTTCCGTGCCTGTCATGACTAACTAACTGTCACTAACCCTCCCCCCCCTCCCCCAACCATCTTGTCGGTGATTGGCTGGAGTGGTTTGTTGTATTTTGGTACACAGGCTGTGCCACTAGTGTTTGTTTGACCTTTAAGACCCCTGTGTTGTCTCCCGAGACCGGGCTTTTCCACAGTGTATTCACGGGGCCGGCAGCGAGCGGATCAAGGAGAGATGCCTACGATTTGAGACAAAAATAAAATTGCGCTGAAACCATGCAGGAAAACATAGTGCACCTTTAAAGTATAGAAAGTCCAGGATGAGTCAGTCATTTACTGGCACACTGTTATTTTAAAACAGGCAAATTATTTCTCTGTTGCCCTTTTAGGAGTTTAGGTGTCATGAACATAAGACATTGGCAGAACCTGGAATGAAATGTTTGGACACAAAAAACCTTAATCTGGATACCATAAAAGAGGTTTCTCAGGTGCTGCTGTGTCTCTCCCCAGACAGCACAACATCTGAAGCGTGCAGAAGCTGTCATAACCAATAATGAGACCATTCCATTACCTAAATGCCACAGGTTCAACCTTCACTGTTGCCTTTCTGCTCTATGAAAATGTTTATCCCATAAAATCCTTAACCCCTACCTATTTACTCACTGTAATTCTGTTTGGATTTAAGGGTCAGAAAAATGTCATGTGGCATAAATGTGGCCATACACCAACACACCTGCGTTGTATTGCTTTAAAAATGTGCATTGAAAAGTGAAGTATTGTACACCTCCACACTGGAAAATGTAGGGTTGGGTAACAAACTATGTACTTATTTGGATATAGAACAAATTCTGTTGGTGAGGAGGACCGATTCACTTCAAATCAAACGGTGCCAAAATCAGTACATGAGAGGGTGTAAGCGCAAGCTTATCTGTCCTCTCCACTTTTTTGTCATTACAAAGGGAAAGTACAGAAAAAATGTACCGTTTGGTAACGGCACCAAATTTCAGATACTAGTACCAGTAAAAATGTGAACAGTACCCATGAAAGTGTAGCGCACTCTCATAGGCAGTACCTGAAATTCGGTTATTTCAGAAAATCATTGAACCTATATATCGTATTTACTTAGAACATTATGCTGACTTTGTAACGTCACGTTTTGAGTGGGTGGCGAGCTCAAGCTGACGTAATGGATGCCAATAAGATTCTGAATGGAAAGTTTAGTTTTTAAAAAACTTGCCCAATGGTTCCATTGACATGACCAAAGTTACGGGTGTGTTTTGTCGTTGTGAACTGAGCTATCGTCGCACCAGTCTGAAAGACCACTTGATGGCCAAGCACACAGCTGGTGCGAATTTTTTCTCCCTTTTATTGATGGACAGCGTTACACTGTGTGAGAGATTATTTGCTCCAAGT
>NC_045755.1:9912657-9918255 GCF_008692095.1 Etheostoma spectabile | reverse complement strand
CGTGTGAAATTAAACACTACAGTAGGCTGTATGCCAATGTTGTTTTCAATAAGAAAAACATTTGCACAACGCAAGCCAATCCACTTTTTCATGTTGATAAGAGCATTAAAATGAGAAAAAAAGAATGGGACAAAAAGAAATCAGGGGACATTTAGAATAGATAAAAGTGTGAGATTAATTGTAATTAATTACAAGTTAACTATGACATTCATGCGATTAAATCATTTAAATATTTGAATTGTTTGACAGCACTAGTTTATATTATACTTAGCATAATTGTGCCATGATGACTAGATTGTATGTGATGTCATCATTAACATCATGACACAAAAGAAAATCGACCTCACTGTGTGTGAATAGAGGTGAATACATAGATTTGTTTGTGTTGCAGCTAAGCGTCAGTTCTGTTTCGTACGTTAAACATTTGGCGGCGGGGCGTGGGGATGGGGGTTGCTGTTTGGACAGACCTGCCCCCAACTGCTAAAAACAAATCCTAAAGCAAACACTGTTATGTCATTTCTTTAGACTATTTTACACTCAACATAAAATAAAATAAATAAAACCACTCTCTCTCCCAAACCCGTCCCTGCAACCTATTAAATTGAATTATTCATTTCTTACTCACTTTATTCTTTTATTTGTATATTATTCTTTTTAAGCCTGTTTTATTTTTATGACGGCTTTTTATTGCTCTTTAATGTTTTATACAATTTTTGAATTGTCATGTTGCTGAGATGTGCTATAGAAATAAAGTCGCCTCTCCTTTCGATCAAGGGGTTAGCCTCTCCTCTCTAAGCAAAGCTCCACGGCACCTTTTTGATGTTAGCAAGCCCTCACCTGCCGTTAGCATTCCACTGACTGCCATTCATTTTGGCGCCACTTTGACAGCGAATAACTTTACATCTGAAACGTTTAAAGACTCTATTTGTCTGTTTATTTCTATAAAAAAAAACACAACAATGTATAAAAGGCTCCATTACCTTGTAGCTCACGTTATGGCTCCGTAGCAGATGTTATTGTAAAAATAGGGTAACGATTGTGTCATAACCACGCAACTTACTGTCGCACAGTACAGGAATTACCGTATAGTACAGAGCCCCGCTCTCTGTCAACATGCAGAGAGGACAGATAAGCTTGCGCTTATAGGTACCAAAATTTGGCACTGTTTGATTTAAACTGAATCCGTCCTCTTTATTACCGATGTTATTTGGTCGGTACCCAAAACAGTACCGAGGTCGGTACCCAACCCTAGTTTCATATCGGCCCTGAAATGAATCAAATCGACATTGTATCGTGGCAGACTTTGTGATATTAGTAAATATTGTAACATTGTCCAAAGAATCAATTTAATATTGTATCGTAATACAACGTGTCATTTACAGCCCTAACAACCACACATGGTAAACAGACATCTGATCCTAAATGATGTCTTACAAATGACTTACTGTTTACTTTGGTGTTACTCAACAGTTTGTTTTTTTAAACAGACAATAGCAGTAACTTCCGCCTGCTATACCAAAACAGGCGCACCTCCCCAGGCAAAGACACAACATGAAATCTGATCAGAACCACCCAAATATTTCCTCTACGCCCTCATTTAGATGGTCTTGTGAGCCGTTAACTATCTTGGCATGACATGACAAGCAATGTTCTGCTTTAGATTAGATATAGGAAAATGATGCACACCAAAGGTTGTGAAAGTACTGGAAGCAGACTTGAAATTAGGAAAAACAAGTGTTATATTCAAACACGCGCGCGCACACACACACACACCTGGTAGTTACAGAGAGCAATGCAGCCTTCTTTTGTTGCAGCTCATAAAAGAGCATTTGAGGAGGCCCTGTAAGTCATTATTGAGGGATAAAGAATGAGATACTAGACCTTCCCAATTTCTATAAAAGGAATGGTAATGCCAGTTACGTTTGATAAATCATTGTTCTTCAAAGCTTTTTGTAGTAAGACTGACTGACAGCTTTAGAAGGACTTAACGGTTAAGTGCCTTTTCCTTAACCACTACAATACACAACCAAATCTGATCGTAAGGAAAGGTTGTGGAAAAGGTGCACTGTGCCCTCTTTGGCGTGTGTAGTGTACTTTTCTGTATGTTGTCATCTGTACCAATGTTTTGTATTTTTATTTGGCTTTTTAAATAAAAAAATAAAAAATTGATCACAACAAGACTTAAAATATCTGGTAATTTCCAAGAAAACATCAACTGAAAGTGTAACTGCACCTTGGAAACTAAATACAACATATAGCCTAGCATGGAATTGTAAGCCGTGGGAAATAAAATTCAATTTAATACTTTAATTACCAAGCTTATCACAACAATATTCGCCTGCACTAAAGAATGCTATATCCCTAAAAAATGCAAAATCTTAATCTAAATCTATATCTTGAATGAGATTTTCAGGGACAGCTACAGCAGCTATCGGAGCATTAGTCGCTCCATTACAAGATAAAGCACCTGTCCTACTGTACATGTGGATATACCTCATGTGAAAAATACCTCTGACCAAAACCTCACACTCCCAAGAGCCTGGCTGAGAATGAAAAAGAGTGCATTAGGAGACAGATTAATTGAAATATACTGAACAGCACCCTGTTGAGAGATATAATATTTAAATAAATAATTTCTCTACCAGTTTTTTTAACACAATAAAATTGTTATTAATATTTGTGTACACAAGATGCAATGATACACAAATAATTGTAAACTTACAAAAAAAACTCATTTTATTACCTCAATAATTATAAATTCATATTAATTAATCAATCTGTAGTAATTAATGTGCTGTTTATGACCACAAAAGAAAAAGGTGCTTTTTGTATGATGTCTGTCCCTAAGGACATCTGTCCTATTAGAATATTGGACTATTATTTTAGCCTGTGGTACGATCTGGTAACGCTCAAGACTGTTCAACAACGTTAATCAGCACCGAGAATTTCAATTCCATGCGAGACGTTGTCACAGAAGGCAAATATCCCTGATTCTCTTTCTAACTTTCGGTTTTGATTTCTTGTAAGTGAGGCATTGCCAGTGGCTAGCTCCATGCTAGCTAATATACACGTTTGCCTGGCTGGGTTCTTCCACGACACTTTGTCCACTTTACCAGGCTATCCAAACACCACTTGCTAGCTAGTGGCGAATATTAGCTTATTCTTATTTTAATAATCCACTGTGCCTCGCTGCTGCGCTCACTGAGAGCCAGAAAGCTTAGCTGAAACAGCTAGCTTGATACCACTGGGACTAGCAAAGCCGTTTGGTTAACCGGCTCCGTGATGTAGAGGGTTTTACATAGAAGTTGGCTAACGTTGACGTTAGCTCAAATGGCGATGTTTGCTTTCAGAATTTGGTACCCCATATCTGATGCACCAACCCACCCCTCTCCTCCTCTTCCTGCTGCCAATTTGGCCTGCTTTGAAGCGACGTAGACCGACCAGAGTGTGATGGCCTTGGGACTGATGATGAAACCACCTTGACTTTCCATTTTCATCCATCAACCGCTCCCCTTCACCCAGTCTAACAGTAGGAAATCATGAGCACGGTAACGTTACCTTATATGAATCGGTCGCCAACAATATGCTGAAGCCGGAATCTCTGTGCTCCATCTTTCCCACCTCGGTTGTGAGTCAGTCGCAGCTGTCAGTGTGTTGCGTGCTGTGCGGCCGGGGGACTCCAGCCTGGTTGGGTAGCTAGCTAGCTAGGTAGGGGGAAGGGGGAAGGACAAGCTGAGAGAACCGGGCTCGGGAAGGGGCGGGCGGACTTTCGTCACCAAAAAAGTCCGGCATCCCTCGGCTATAATCGTTTCTAATCGGCCAGCCAACCCGATTCTATCAAAAATTGTCTACAAAGATGTCTTACAAATAGGATCACTCAAGATTGAAAGTGATACGATTTTCATTTGTTCCCTTCATAAAGAAACTGTACACTTTACACATTTTTTAACTATTCATTATACGATTAGGCTCTGCTAATCCCTTCTTTTTAAATACATGAGTTGGTATTTTCATTGACAAAGTATATGATTTTTGGAATTTTCTTTATCCTCATGGAACACATTATCTTTTGTATTTTAGAATATTTAAAGTTGCCACAAGTTTTAGATGTTTTGCATATTATTGAACATCTATGCAACTGGCACAAATGGCATATGTTTTAATGATTATCACCTTACAAAATAATAGTTACATTAATGTTGAAACCTTACCTACTTATTGCAACTTTCAAATTGTGCCACCAGATATAATTTTGTAAGAAAACTAAGAACAAACGGTCAGCTAAGATACAGAACGCTTTAGGGGCTATGCACCTCTGAATGTGACATCTCCAATGTAACATTGTTCACTCTGTTTGCTCTTTGCTTTCATTTCCTCTCAGAAGTCCCCCACAGCCATGAACCACTCTTATGTGCAGTTTGCAAACTCAGCAGAAGGGGACAGTGTTGGTCGTCTAATGCTGTTACAAAATAAAAGATGACAAAAGGCTTATTTTTGGCTGTACCTTGCATTTGTACACACACATATTTACAGGGTGTCGTTATTTAAGCAATTACTAGAGTCAAAGGAAGCATTTGTATTTCTAATTAATTTACAGTATACCTAGTCAAATGCCCTGCACAACTTCATTAACCAATACAAATGGCAACAGTAAAAAGTGGCCAACGTTAATGTGAGGGAGATCAATCTCATTCTGCAAAGAGGTCTAATCGTACAAAAAAAGTGAAAAGACCAGTGCCGGTGTGTTTTGTAGCTTATTAAAAGAGTTGATACACGTGGAAAACGAAAATAACCAACATTACCTAAGGTAGATTGTACTGGCTTGTTAAAAAAAAAATTGCCCAATTTGATTTTTCACAATATTCTGTCATGTTGTGAGTGTGCAATTTTCCTCTTGAATCATATTTCTGGGATTCTCCGAGTGTTCAAATGTGTTTTATGCAACTTAAACAACATTTATGATCTATAGACACATTTGCATATTTCCACTTTGTACACTACCTCTGATATTCCCAAATACAGTGATAGAGAATTATTTCTTTGGCAAAAAGGGTTTTCTTCATTTTATTTCCTTTGTTTATGTGCTCGCCATCAACCCAACCAGTGAACAGGTAAACAGAAGAGATAACTTGACAACAAATAGTTTAGCAGGTATTTTTTATTTTTTTAAATATCTGTATTGCTATTGCTGGAGTTTTTTTTTATACTTTATTTTATTATTTGTACTATTTTTGACAAAATAGTCAATGTCTTGATCATGTCTCTGAGAAGTAACTCACAGAAAGACATTGACCATATTCTCAAAAATAGTCAGGCAGCCTGGCACCAAGGAATCAAGCTCAAAATGTTGGCATCTCCTGCAATTTATCACATGGCTGTGAAATACAAAATCTATATAATGCTGCGACTAAACTTGTTTATTCTCTAAATGTACTGAATGTAACCAGTGGGTTAAATATAGTCACGTGAGATGTCACGTGAGGCACACGGAAATAAATGCTTGGCCTGTCAGCGCCGACTTACCCCAGAGTGTATGGCTGCAGCCCGGAGCGTCCCATGTCATACCGTCCTGCCTGGTGCCGTCCCCGAGCTTCTACT
>NC_045755.1:9911504-9912647 GCF_008692095.1 Etheostoma spectabile | reverse complement strand
AAAATAAAAGCTTGCATCTGGAATAAAATAAACTTGCGTTGACTATCACGCTATGAATGAAATACTTTAAAAAATATATGTCTGTCTCTAAAATAAATGCAGATTATAGGCAAACTTAAAAAATTCCTTCTGCTCTCAGTCTCATATTCTCGCCATGCTGATAAGTAGGCTAAACTGTATATAAGTAGGTCTACATTGTATTTGCAGCAATGTCCCAGCTAAGTGTGAAAACAATATAGTATATAAAATTAAAAAGGAGTCTTGGAAAGAGTGTAACATGTTAATTTTTGTATTCTTGTTGATGTGTGTCTTGTTGACTCCATCTGGAAAATAATTCATGATTTCGTTTTTTTGACCCTTTGAATTTAACGCTGGACACACCTCGGCATGAGACGAGACGGCATGACATGGAACGCTCCAGGCTGCAGCCATACCCGTCGTTCGGTGGGTTGTGTGCGGGTTCGCTGGATGGTACAGCCAAGCCAAGTCAAGTCATAGTGCTGCTGCTGTTTTGAATGGTCTAGACTTTTATAATTTCTCACATGTTCCATTTTTAGCTCACTTGTATTGGAATCTGTCTGTTTTAATGATTGTGTTGTATGTCTGTATGGAGGAAAGTTTGTCCTGGGAATGGTGTGTATTTGTTTTAGTGACTCTTAATCAGGCCCGAGTGTTTTTGGAAAAAGAGCGGTTGCTTAATTTATTGGCTTAGAGGTGGTGACATATAACTATAGCTCATTTTATTACATGGCATGGTTTTAGTGTGTATTTTGATATTTGCATGTGGTGTTTATTTGCAGTCCCTAGCTTGTAATAATCCATCTATGAGGACAACTGCAACCATTTTAAATAGTTTCTTCCAAATTCTTCTTAAACGTTTTTCACTATAACGACCGTCACTCCTACTGTGTTTTGGATATTTGGGTGTTTTGTTTCAAACTTATTGTTCTTTTACAGTTATGTTTAAGTGAATATTGTTTTTTGGGGGTTTGTAATAAATTATTTTTAGTAGCTCAAACCAACCTCATCTCTCAACTTGTATGTGGGCTTGCCTGTGTAGTGGGAATCCCCGGGATTACCAACTGAAATCATATTTTAAACTCTTTGGGTAAAAGTCCCAAGGTGGCGTTGTCAACTAAAATT
>NC_045755.1:9907756-9911494 GCF_008692095.1 Etheostoma spectabile | reverse complement strand
GGCTAACCCCTCTATTGGGCCTGGTTACATGTAGGGTAGTAATTACTATTTTATTCATTATTGATTAATACACTTTATTTTCTTGACATATCCTGTTGGTCTATGTATGAAAAGTAGGCCTATTTTGTTTTTAAGTGAGAAAAATACCCATCAATTTTCTAGTCCAATGTGACAACTTTAAATGCATTTTCTTTGATCAACAGCCCTTCAATTTACAATGATACATTAAATCGGGGTGAACATTGGCTTTATAAATAGGCAATATTTTGTGTCGATAAATTAAAGGTGGCGTTGTCAACTAAAATTGCTAAAGTTTGGCTAACCCCTCTATTGGGCCTGGTTACATGTAGGGTAGTAATTACTATTTTATTCATTATTGATTAATACACTTTATTTTCTTGACATATCCTGTTGGTCTATGTATGAAAAGTAGGCCTATTTTGTTTTTAAGTGAGAAAAATACCCATCAATTTTCTAGTCCAATGTGACAACTTTAAATGCATTTTCTTTGATCAACAGCCCTTCAATTTACAATGATACATTAAATCGGGGTGAACATTGGCTTTATAAATAGGCAATATTTTGTGTCGATAAATTAATGCACGTAAAGCTTTTAACCTTAAACCAATAACCACTATTGTAATGATCAAACTATTATGTCAAGCTTCCAGTTAAATACATTTAGCAAGTTGGCAGTCACCCGCCTGATAGGAACCATTTGTGACACACCAATGTGAATTAAGTGCCTGGCTGAGCCTGGATGGCGCACTCATTCAGCGGGACGGTGAGAAATTCCAACCCGCTGGACCGACGCTTTCCTCGGCCTATGGCAGCCTATCTCCCGGCTGGCTGCTCCCTGAGAAGGGAGGAGCTATCTACGGGACAACGTAACATTTCCGCATGCCAATAAAAATACGTTTCTGAAAACAATAGGCCGAGGAAGAAGTAGATAGTTAATGTGAATATGTGCGTGTATGCTCTACTGCTTTCGGTTTTACAAGTGCCCAAAGTTAGCATGTAGTTTCGGTCACATGCCTGTCCTGGAGAAACAGATGGCAGGTGTCGTCCGCCGCCTCTTCTTCTTCCTCTTCTTCTCAAGGAAACAAACTCACTCCGGAGTATTTTAAAAGCAGGAATTTAGAACTAAAAGCCATGGAGTAGACAAAGGTCTAAACATGCTGAAATTAAACCCAAAATTTGACCTGCACGGAGATGTGGTGTGTGACATCCTCAGGAAGGAGGCGTCGGTCTGCAGGTTGAAAGGTGAGGCGTTCAGGTGTCTACGGGCAGAGCTCTGCTTTTTTAGGGTCAAACTATTGTCAACGTACAGCATTTAATGCTTTGATCAACAGTGTTAGCTAAAAGTGTCAGGTTTTAAGTTCAACCTGTCATTGTTATACAGTCTAAAGTGAATTTAACTGTATTATATGTTTGTGTAATAGTATGACGAAATGCATGGTATCTCCCACAAAGTCAATTTACTAGAGACAAATGACTGTCCTAGATAACTTTAGCTTCAAAAATAGAAACATCTGGATCGCTAAGACGTTTAAAGTCAATAGCTCTTTATATACAGTTTATGGTATATACCAGTAGATGGAGCTATTTACTCGTCACAATTCCTCTATAAAAATGCATTCGGTCGGCATCATAGCCACATAAAAACCAAAAACTAGGTCGGCATGCCTTAAAACCAAACGTCCCATTTTCAAAATAAAAGACTAAATACAATACAGCTATAGAATTTATATTTAACATAGGATTTGCATGATTTCAGCACCTAACATCATATATTGAAATGGATAAAATGGAATGCAAATTATATTATTTCCAGTGTATAAAATCCATATACAATCTTAGTACAGGTATTTGGTTTAATTATCTTTGCAGGATCCAAATATTACAGCAATACTTTCAAACAGGATGCTGTTACTAAGCAATCAAAAGTTTACTGTAACATAGGAAATAATGGTTGACAGTAGGCTACATGGTTATGCAGGTAATACATCAGCATCTCATTATGTCTTATTAAGCAGCACATTTACAGATTCTGGGCAAATATTTCACCTTCACATCTGGGCACTTTACGTGTGTAATAATACGTTATTAAACAGTGGAAACACACTATATTCTCATTTAGCATACTATGGAATATGTTGAGCATGAGCAGTGTCAGGGATACTAAAACGTGTTTGACAGTGCACACTGTACTCCAAGCATAATTAGATGTATAGTTAAAAATAACGACGCTGTGTCTGCAGAATACTCTGAAGCAGTGGACACTTGTATCCTCAACATTGAAAGAGATGGGTGCATCCTTTACTCCTGGAAGGTACTGTAACCCCACAATGACGTCATTGCCTAATAAGCATTTCCTCCTACTAAATGTACTCATTAAATGAGTGTTATTATTCAAATCCTTATTAATCAAGTGATCGTTACAGTTAAGTTATGGTACAACCTGCATTGGTCTTACTTCTTTTTACCGTTATTGCCATGTCATGTGCATTGTCCTGTCTTTTTTGTTGCACTTAAGCCATGTATTTTTATAGTTTTTATACCAGTTTACTGTATATGTGTTTATCTTGAAGGAGGGGTTTAAGTTGCTTAATGTATGTTATTATACAGTATAATAAGATACAGTGTGCATACTGTTTGCCAACTATTCTGTGTCAGCTTGTCCCAGTCCACTGAAGATGTAAGGGGTTATGAAATATTCAAATCCCAGATGCCATTTTCTCCAACATTGATAATCAATTGTACACCACCAAAAGAAAAGAAAAAAACAATATTCTTTTACACAGATTTCACTATACATCTGCTTAACATATTTAAAGAAAGCTTGTTAGCCTTGTTAGAATTTAAAATAAAGTTCTGTGTGCTGAACCGTGCTTCTCTGCACAACATACATTTTTAATGATAGACCTGCCAAAGAGTCTTTGGGTTTAGTAGGTTAAAGACAGTGTGCAGCCTGCATAGAGGAAATAATCTTTTTTTTTTGTGCATGGTTCACAGCTTTATGCATTCCTTGCTGTGCCTTGGATTTTTGTGCCAGAGAAACCTCTTCCTTTTATTTTAAATCTACTGAACCTGAAAAAGTGGTGATTCGATGGTCTGAAGTGAAGCATGTCAAGTCAGGATAATGAGCAAGGTCAGCCAAGGTTAATGAAGAGGTCAAGTATGAAGTTCCACGCATACCAATGTGGTGGAAGACACCAGTGGGAAAAAAAGGTTTACTTGGTCAGGACAGATTCTGTGGATTGTTTTAATGACCTAACTAGAGGATTCTATGTTATTTTGATAGGGGGCAACAGGGACCACCAGAATTGGGAAATATGACTCCAACACCAAACAGAACAAGGTACCGTGTGTCAGTCTCATGTCTTTTTCCTTTAGGTGCTGCAGATTTTGCTTTTGTGCACCTGTGCTCCTGCACGACCCATTCCCACGTGTCTGTATATTCTCTCCGATAGCTCCTGTACACATTCGACAAGCAGGTGTGTGTCAGCAGCTGTTCCTTGAACAAGGAAGAGACGCTGTTAGGTAAGCCTCTGTAATGTACAGATAACGAATTACCAGCAATAGCCATTGTTAAAGGTACAGTAGACTTGGAAGGATTTGTCAGTTGGTGTTTGTAAACACAGTGTTCAAAGTTGGCCATTCCTCTCCAGTTCAATATGCCAGTGAGAGAGAGAGAGAGAGAGAGAGAGAGAGAGAGAGAGAGAGAGAGAGAGAGAG
>NC_045755.1:9893456-9907740 GCF_008692095.1 Etheostoma spectabile | reverse complement strand
AGAGAGAGAGAGAAAGAGAGCAGTGGTGGTCAAGCAAGCTAGGCAATGAATGAGGAGAGGAAGAAACAAAGTTGTGAACCAGAAGGATTAAAACGTTATTTTCTGATTGTTTCATGGCAGATATGTTCTAAAGCACAAATAAACGCACCCACTCCTCAAGATTTGGGTAAATGCAGAGTTCAGCAAGTGTGTGTGTGTCTCAGTCAAACACATGCTGTATTGGCTGGGGGAAACACACCCACGTAGGGTCCAAAGGCTCATGACGCCCAGAAAGTCCCACACAGAAAAAGAAAAGTGGAAATACAGGCAGGCAGTAATGGTGCCAAATCATTGTTAAAGAAACACTGAAAATATATCTAAATTAAGTCACACCTGTGGCTGTACCTTTTCCTTTTCAGCTGTCAGCTTGGCACAAAACACCAGAGGAGAGGAGCGCCTCAAACCAAGTAACAGCCAAGATTCCATTTACAGACCATGACATCAACCATTACTTTTTTTATCTTTCTATTTGCATTTTCCAATTTATTTCTTCTAATTCTGCCTTGTCTCTGTAGTATCCAAGTGTCTAACTCTCCTGATTGAGATCCATCCAATCAACAACACTAAAGTCCTTAAGGCAGTGGACTGCAGGGTCAAAGTGCAGGTATAGTTTGCGGTTGTGTGTGTGTGTGTGTGTGTGTGTGTACGTGTATGTGTGTGTGTTGTTTTGGCCACCACTTTCTTGCAGGATTTACTGCTGACACAAGCTGATGTTGCAGTTATGGTGCATCTGCGCAAACAGTGTATGAGTGCCACTGACTTTTTTATTGCTTGAAAAGTGCTCTGGCCTGTAGTTTCAATTCTCTTTCTTTTTCCCTATATCATATTTGGTCTTTCTCTCTTTCTAAGTTAAGTTATTATTATTTTTTATCAACAAAGGAATATTACTTACACGTTATTAAACCGCTGTGGCTGTAACCCTCGTAGACCTTACAGTTGGTTGCTTATCATATTGCCAAACCACAAATTTAAATATATGCCAAGAATGTTTAAGGCTTGCATTAAAATATGAAAATCAGCAAATAGATTTCTCCATCTGGTGGAGTGCTGTGAACCATAAGATACTGACTCGGGCTTTCTGTGGCTGTCTCTAGTTCCTCCATTCAGAAACTGACAGGAGATCAGTGCTGGAGAGCCACCTGCTGCTGCTGACTGAGGACGGATGTAAGTCTGTGTGCCCTTATGCTCATCTGTCTATGTGGGCTATATTTCTTTAATCTGTGACAAAACAGATCATCAAATTTAGAGAGGCATAATCTGTCGCTCTACATATGGAGAGGAAAAAAAACAGCATTCTCCGGATCCACATTATCTGGATATAGTTATATTTATGCATATCCTTCTGTGCGTTTCAGATGCGGATCTCTACCATGTTCTGCTTACAAGGCACGAGGGTTATCGAGTGGTGAGTTGGACTCTACATTCACCACATTGCTCCCTTTAGCCAGCTCTTTTTCTTTTTGAAGGAAGTGGACAGTGACCTTAGCATAACAATAAATTGAATGGAGGAAGTTTCTGGCTGAGGGTTCTGTGCTGTTTTTTTAAAGGGTATAAATTCTGCACATATCTAGTAATTGATAAGCAAAAAGATGGGGAAGTATTTGCATAACCCAGTGCAAAGAATATATGGTTTCAACCTCATTTAATCTCAAACCATAAACTGTGTGGTGTATCATTCCCTCTTGGGGAGCTTTGCACTAAGAATTCAGTGTGTCTACACAGCTGAATATTTAAGTGTTTGTGTGAACCAGGTGATGGCGAATCCCGAGCGTTTGTCCAAAACAGCAGAGAGAATAGTGGAGGACTTCTGCTGGGTCCAGTGGGACGGACACACACAAAGAGTCTACTATCTCACTCATAACGTGACGCACACCCAGGCATGTACAACTGTACTTGAGAGGACATTGCATTGAATTCATCCATAAAAAAGCACAAAACTATTTTTCTTTAGACTAGGTACACCAAATAACAGAAAATCTGCATTACATGTCTTTCACAGGACAAGTTCATGATGCGATGTGTTCAGTTTTACCCTAACTATAACTGCGAAACTGTGGTAGGTCCTCTCTATGTCTCATAATTCAATAAGTGCCCAGTCTTTTGCACATGTTTTAACCATATATTGTTATTTCTGCTTTGACTTGATAATAACATATAGTTGTCTTGTTTTATATTACTGTCCCACAGTTGGAACTTCCATTAGAGTTGCCTGCTAATCTTTTCCACACAGTCAAGTAAGGCAAAAACTATGAACACAGTATAAATAAATATCTTTTCATTACATATTCTGCATTGTTTCAATGTAACTGACGCGTTAATATGGATCAAACATAACTTCTTGGCAAGTCCCGCCCTACCAAGCAGCTCGAGTGGTTGGGGTTAGACATTGACCTTGAGTGGTTAAGGTTAGGATAGCCAGTTGGTCAGGGGATAGGACCTGAACAAATCGGGTTATGTCACCTTGCGTAGTAGTGTGTGAATGCTATTGAAGGGCGGGGTTGTTGCGGGAAGTTGCGTGGGTTCCATGATAACGTGGTACTGAACATGTACCTTTGCATGACATTACATGTCATTTAGCTGACGTTTTTATCCAAAGCCACTTCCAATTACTATATATGCTCAGGGACACATTGGTTGATGTAACGCAGTGCTATTTGAACCCAAGTCTCCCACACCAAAGGCATGGGTCATATCCACTGTGCCACCACCACCCACAATGTATCTGCAATCAAACGCACCACAATTAATTCCTGTTAACTTCTTGTTGCAAGTTACTAGTTTTCTGTACACCTTTTTAGATCCACAAATATTCTGATTGTATTTGCTTTGTGTATGTCTCTGTGTCCAACAGATTCGTAAATCTGGGTTTTGACCATTATCACATGGCGAGACCAGAGCAGGAGCTTGTTAGGTTTGAAGTGTTCACAGACAAAATAGGTAACACATTCACACACGTACATAAATTGTTGCATGAATAATGCAATGCTTTCACACATATTCTGTGTATATAGTCTCTCAACGTATGTAAAGAAACTGACATTACAGTTACAGAACATGACTAATTCTATGTACTTGTGTGTGTTTTGCATTTCTCTTTGTGAAAACAAGAAAGTAAGTCGCTGTTACAACTCAAAAGCAAGGTTATAATCTGCAGCACATATTTCACAATCTCAGTGATGAAACACTACGATGATAAAAAGATTGTTTGAAGAGTTTCATTTGGAAATGAGGTGCTGATCAATGAATATCAGCTTAATTTTGTTGTCAGCTGATGTATTTTGCATTGCAATTAGAGTTTTTTAAATTAAAATTTGTCAAATTATTGCATGATGATGTTATCAGATTGGAAGTCAAACCTCTTACAAGGAATGAGAAATTTGTATTAATTTGTTTCATTCATGAAATTGTTGATCGATGTTAATAATCTTTGATTTCTGAACCAAAAACTAAATCTTAATAACTTACCACTTTTATTGACTAATGATTAATACACCTTTGAAAAATGTATTAATGCTAGGTATTAATATGTGAATGGACCTTTCATCAAAATATATCACAACTGATTTCATCTCACATTGATAATCATCAATATTTTCATGGATGTACGTGATCTTTTATTGATATCACCTTTTGTGTGAGCCATCGCTGCTCTGTCGCTGGTTTGTTTTTAGGAAGCATGTGCGTGTGCTACAGCCAACCTCTTGAAGATAAACACGAACTGATCTACACTGTGGTTTTAGTCCATAAGGGTGAATATGCTGTCTAATTCAAAGAACGTATAATACCTTTAGTCTGTCTCTTTTTCCTATGTGGCTGTTTCTATCTTGAGCACATGGTGACCAATTTGAATTTTCTCACCTCCTGCAGACTGCAGAAAGACATTCAGAGTATCTCTGGGCAGTGACCAGTCGCCACAGAAAGCCGCATGCCTCCATCCGCTCTTCATTCCTATAGGTCATTGCACACGGAAATACAAAACAGTCACACTTTAGAATCCTTATCAATTCAACGGTGTGTGACTTTGGGAGGTTGACTGCCAAACATGCATTCCTTATTTTTGCAGTCAACGCAGCAACACTGACACACAAATGAGTACATGTATCCTCATGCAGCCTGACAAATGCCTGGTGTGCATACAGAATACAAATATAACATAGTAGGAATGTTGTGTTATTTTTGTATATGTAGGTTACCATATCCTGGTGTATCTTCAGGACAATTTCCTCCATTGTATCAACACCAGACAGCAGGAGATGCTCTGTCACTCCCTCTTTCTCTCAGGTAAGATGAGGCTTTTGGACAAACCATGTCTAAACTGAGTGATGGTTGTGGAGCAGTTTGTTTACCTAAGTTCTCAGCTACAATACATGGTCTTATTTTTTCCTGATAGGTTTAAAAAAAAAAAAAAAAATCTAATCTCGTTGTAGAAAGAGTCTTATTCTCTCGGTGTATGTCTCAACAACTTGAAGGTGTTGACGTGGATTTGGGCCTGCAGTGTCAGTCAGCTAACATCACAGTGCTGCATGCAGAAGAAGAGTCCAGTCTTAGTCTGTTGGACCTGGCCAGCGGGAGGATCCACACCGCTGAGATTAACCCTGCCTTCCTGCTGCAGTTACTGCGATCAGACACTCCTCGGTGAGCATGATTCACAACCTTTTGTGGAAATGAAAAGTTTATGTGTATTGGGGTAATTATTTTCTACACAAAGAGGAAGCACTTGAGAGCAGATGAGAGAATAAGCAGGAAGTATGCAGACAGGTGGAAAGTTATTTTACATGTATCAGCACAAAGTCTTTTTTGGAATGGATGTTAAAAAAGCTTTAGCTCAATTTGTGCATAGCAGATTGGATTTACCATCCTGCTAGATAAAGATGCATCACTGACCACTTGCTCAATTTTGTTGTTGGGTAACATTTTAGTCCGGTCACTGACTGTTGGCTGTCTGCCTGTGCTTCTGCCTTTTTGTGTCTCTTGTGTTTGAATACGCTTATGTTGTATAAAAGTAAATTTGCTGTATGTCACCTCCGCCCAAGATGTCCCAGCAGTAAGGCTGACCCTCAGCGCCTGGCTGCCCTTCACTGGCTCCTGGTTTACATGGGAAACGACCCAAACCTGGAGCTGAAGGTACAAAAAAAGAGAGAAAAAGACAAAAGTATTGACATTTAAGGCAAATTTAGTGAGTTTACATGTGCTTTTTCACCTAAGTAAGACATATTCTTACCCACAGAATGTACACTTTTATCCAGGATTGCATTTTAACACAATGTCATTATTTATTTTATAGAACATAAAATCATTAAAAATGTCAGTTATTACCAGTGATTAATGAGTCACTAGTCTAGCAACTAGTCAAGGAGAGAATGTGGAGAGAGAGAGAGAGAGTGCAAATCTACATGCTAATGCCCCTGTAAGGTGATTTGCCTCAAGGATAAAGAACAGCTAATTAAAAATAAATAGATAACGGTAGAGATGGCTGCTTTTCTGCACTTCCGTGTGAATTTGTTAGGTGTCAACCTTGAGTAGGAGGTGAGCAGATGGAGGAAAGAAGACAGAGAAAGAAAGAGACAACTGTATGTTTTAATGAAACAGGAGAGGACAAGACAAGTGGACAGAGATCAAAGAGTTAACAAAGACAGAAAGAAAGGGGCAGATATTTTGTTCGGGCACAGTGCTGACAATGACTCAGACTCTATAAGCAGTACACCTATATTAAGATGTTCCAGCACTGATAGATTGTTATAAATTCTTTCTTTAGAGGTTAAATGAGTCTCTAGCTTCATTAGTGCAGCTACCACTGAGAAATTTGACACCACACATAACTTTTGTATTCTTGGTGGACATTAATAATAGGGCCAGCAGCACAAAAAGTAGTGGCTTTAATAGAGGTGATTGCTTGTTCACAATGTTTTGTTTGTAACTTTAAAAGAATGCTGTACAAATTGAGTTCTTCTCCTCCTACGTTTTTTTTTCTTTTTTTTTCTTCCTCTTCACACAATTGTTATATAGTATTTTTTAATTTTGGACTAATACTGTCTTTGGTAAAGAGATATTTGTTCAAACAATAGGGACATGGCAACAGAAAATGAGTTTTCTCTCTGCACTATGGCTGGGAGATTCGCAGGAGCTATCTTTGAGGACATCATTTATTTTTCATGTTTCTGTAATGTAAACATCACTATACCCATCATCCCACAAATCAGTAATTAAACTGTTTTATAACCAAACAATATACCCACTGTTTGAACAGCGCTTAATATCAGCATTTTCTCAATGACAAAACTAAAATGCAGCAAGTATTTTTAACATATTCACCATATCAGTTAATGTGTTGCAGTAGCATGCTAGCATTGCCCCGCTGTTTACACAAGATGAAAAGTCAGGGAATCTCCAAGGGCATAGTACCAAATGTCATCCAATAATCCATCTAATATTAGAGAGAGTTATTTTTGAGATATTTTATTTATTCTACTTTGTGACGTTACTAAAGCAGTGGACCAACCGACCAACTTTGCCATTCCTAAAGCCACGTTAGCTAGTATAGCTATAATAAAACAAAGCAGGGTTATTAAAGCCATATTTTCACATACTACTACTTGTTAACTTTCTTACCAAGATTTGGATGGAAATTAACAATACTGCTCTATTGTTTGTGTGCTTAATATGAAGCTACAGCTAGGAGATTTTAGCTTAGCTTGAAAGCCTGGTAGCAGCTAGCATGGCTCTGGCCATAGGTAACTACATCCAGCTAACGTTACTAGCACTTTAATAGCTTTCTAACTACCGAGTTTGGTTGTTTAACCCATACAGTTCTCTTACCATGAGGTTGCCGGTCAACCAGCAGAGACTTCAGGAAGTCACTGTGCTCGGTCAAGAAATAAATAAATACATAATCCTTTGTAATATTGCAACTTGTTGTTTTTACAGTTCAATCCCTGTAATGATTAAACAAATAACAAATATGATGTCTCAATGACTGGGCTTTAGAAATGCTGGGAGTTGGAACTTCTTAACCTTCTTTGGACAGTCAGACTCGCTGTTTGCACCAACTTCCAGTCTTTGTGCTAAGCTAAGCTAATTGGCTGCTGGCTGTAGCTTTATGAGATAAGACACACCTTTATTGATCCCCAGCGGGGAAATTCGGAAAAAAACACACAAACATGAGAGTAGTATCTTCTCGTCCTGCACTTGGGAGGCAGACACCCAAAATGTCAAACTATTCCTTCAAAGGATAGAGGATATACTAAGGATATTGAAAGATGACTGGTGTACACACCACATTGACACCTGTCCCCTGTGTGTTTCCATCTTGCCTCTAGATCATTGAATGGCTCTGTGACAACGTGTATGCCTTTGAGTCCTTTGATCAGATCCAGGAGTTCATTCTAGGTCAGTGAAGCATGGGGACACAACACAAGTCTCCTGAGTTTCATTTCTTCCTTTAGAGTCCAGCTGTTCTCTCTCCTTTTCTTCTTCTGCTTGTGGTTACTAGACCGCTTACATCTAGTCTACACACAAATTAATTATTTTATTAACTCTGATTGGCTATGAAATCTCCTTTTTCTTCAGACTTGAGCCAGGCGACCAGCGCATTCAGACTCGCTGGAGAGTCTGAATTAGAGACCTTAGAGACTTGTAGCTTGCACGTAACAGTTTGTTGAAATATGGCTAAGTCCTAGTAGACACACAGCAACACGTTTGAATGTCCCACTGTCTGAAGGAAAATAGAACAGAGCACGTTATTAATTTCATGTTTATGGAAACAGTCATCACCAAGACTAGTTGATGATCACGTAGGTGTTGGAGCACCTTGCCGCATACATTTGCATATTATTGCTGTAACTACTTTAACTTTCTCTAAGATACACCGTTCATATTAATACAGATGTTACTGCACAGTGTATGAAGACTATTATGTTGACCTAATAAATAAAACATTAGTAACCTGTGCTCACTAATATTTCATAGTGATTGTGGTGGGACCAGGGACAGGCCAACTGACGGAATGGGGACAGAGCCTTGTTTGTGGGGCCCTCCTTTCCAGTCACTGAATAAGATAGTTATATTGTGACAAACACAATATAGAAATTGCCATAAGTATGCCTACTAAATCGTAAAAAACTAAATATATCAACTACTCAGCTACTCAACAGTGAGTTTTATATTTTTCTCAAATGATATCAGTAATATATTAAGGATAGTGACTGTCAGTTTGTGCGTCCTGTCCAGAGTCTGTCCTAAAAACATGGAAGAGATTGGCTGTCAGTCAGAGGAGCTGCTGCAGCACACCCAGCCCAGTGTTAATGGCCGTTATTACTTGTTTACCACAGAGAAACAAGCCATGCAAGGCTGTAAACCACAAAACCATCTGCCAAAAGAACAACAACATCCTATCACTTCAGTACCAAGGAGAGTGCACGCCACAAATCTGAGTTATTTAAATGACTCCCAAGATAATGACATACTAATGAATGGAAAGACACACACACACACACATTCTCTGAACTGTAGCACCCCATTCCTGAAAATAGACACCCTGCCGGCACTTGTTCAAAACCTCAATTATACAGTATTCTGCAACTTATGTAAATTACTCATTTATGTCATACTGTATTAATTAAAAAATTAAGCTTTTTTTTTTTTTAAACAAAGAAGGGTCCCATCAAGGAGTACACACAATGCTAGTAGAAAAGAGAGGTACAGGAAAACAGCAGATGCATAGCCCACTGCATGATTAAATCTTTAATTTGATATCATGCAGTGGGCCTCAATAAAACCCACTAAAGGGCTGGACATTGGTTCCAGTGCCTCGTTTGCCTTGTAGTTATTTTGAGATAAGATTTCTGCATAACTGTGATATATATCAAATAAACGTCTGACACTCTTTCTCTCTGTCACACACACAAACAGCCTCTTTGTACAGAATAAGCTATGAGAAGTCTCTCAGCCTGGATAAAGTCATGCCTTACTCCTCTGTGCTTGACAAGAAGGTAAAACACACACACACACACACACACACACACACACACACACAATGCATAAAGGCTTAGAAAATAAAATGGCAACCATATATGTGGATATGAATTCAAGGACACTGATGCAGTTCTATTTATCTTTTTGTACCTTAAGTAGTACACACACACACACAAACACACACCACACACACACACCACACACACACACACACACACACACATTTTAGTCCATCTTTGTGTGTTCTAGGAGATACTAGCGTTTCTGTTGGAGGTCCCTGGTGTGTTGTGTAATACCGAGCTGCATATTAAACCTGTGTTCACAGGCAAGGTAACAACATCAATTTTTAAACACATTAAAACTGCTTTTAAATTATTATTGAACGATATGTATGAGATAGTTATCATAGTATAGAGTCTTCTTCCTACTCTGTTTCCTGCTCTATTTTGAGAACCAGTTAATACAACTTGGCCTCACTTTTAGGTTAGTTATTAAATGGAGACAATGTGTATTTGTTACATAACATACATGCATATTGTAGTTGCACGTGTGATGCAATGTTGGGAAACAACTAACCCACTTCGTTCAGAGATTGTATATGTAAAACAGTGTGATTTGATATAAACTGGGTCTGCTGGTGTGCAATTCAGACGCAATTATCCTCAATAGCTTTGCAGCAATGTCCTTGCCGTGTCACTGTGATGTTGTTTGTGCATGTGCAGGCCAGAAGTCTCCAGGGTTTCTGGGCAGAGCTGCAGTGGAACACAGAGAGGACAAAATATCTGGACGCTGTTCCCAACCCCAGATACAGAACCTCACACATACAAGCCGACTGGGATAAACTGGTGTGTGTGTGCGTGTGCGTGTGCGTGTGTGTGTGCGTGCACTTCAACAAAAGCCTCTTATTAACAAGTCAAAATTCCCACACTGGAAGTTAAATTGATTGATGGTAATTGTTTGAACATAGGCCTATTAGTTATTTTGAAGGCTTAGAGAATGTGTGTGTGTGTGCATTTCTCTCTGTACATGTCAGGGTCTTTGTTAAACAATGAGAGCATATTTTCATCCCACCCATGATGTTGTTGCTTGTTTCAGAGTTCTGAGAGGAGACAATCCAGCCACATGAATCACATAGAGGAGAACACAAAGAAGTAGGTCTGCCTCCCACTGGAGCTTTGTTAAGAAAAGTGCATTGACAAACACAGTTCTAAAACTGGAGAGAGGAAATGCACGACTGCCCTGTGCTTACATTTTGCTACACTGTTTTCTCAAATTTGGGTTTGGAAAGGTATTCAATTTGTGCACTTTTAAACCAACAGCAGCTGCAAAACTGCTCCACAAATTCAGCTAGCCTCGCAAGTTACATTGATTTTGTCTGACAAAAGCTGAACGTGAACAACACGTTGAGCTGTATCCATCCTTTAATTATGCGGCTTGTGTTATTCTAAATTTTTTCTTTTCAGTTGACTGCATAAAAAGAATGAAACCAATAATGCTTCTCAAGTCATTCTGACTTCCCCAGCCTCTGTGGCACTCAGCCCACTGGTTCCTACCAAAAATTTAAATCTCTATAAAAGGGATTTCATTTCTTTAAAGTCTAAATTAATTCAACAATCTGGGCACTGGAGTGTTTTAGCAAATCTTACTCATACAGGAGGAACTTTGTTGGGGACTATTTTCAGTTATGGATAAATATGTATTTGGTGCTGAAGAGAGTATTTATAGCAGAAGGGTGGTGTGTGTGGGATGGACTAACTACAGTGGCCATGTTCATTATAATGAGGGCACATGTGACCCAGTGCAACGCTGTAGCTCGCTGATGCGTTTTTAATAGTTTTTTGACCACAGGGAGGTTCTACGGCACGGAGGAATTATCTAGCTTACAGAGAATACGTGTTAATACGTTCATTATTTGTTGACTTTTCATTGGATTTTTCCTTTTCAATAACAAAAATACAGAAAATCCACAGCCTTGCCCTTAAACTCTGCTGGACTGCATTCATACCCAAAAATGTGTTTAAATTATTATTTTTTTTCTCATCTAGCATACATTCTAAAGCATAATCAATCAGATTAAGTGTAAAACATAGTTTAATACAGTAAAGATGTTGCAGGTTATAAGGTATAAGTACTTTTAGGCTTACACTTGAAACACATCAGTAAAACTCCCTGATTTCCCTTAAAATACTATAACATTTTTTGATGCGTCCTATCTGGAACCTAAATAAAATTACTTCCTAATTTTCATGCCCTGTTGGCAGCCTTGATAGATGTTTTACACACTCTTCGCAGTATGAATATTAATGGATTGTGGATGACAATTTCCATAACCAAAGTCAGTGTAAAGCCCTCCTGAAAACACTGACTACAGAGTCCCCTGTCTGCTCACCATGTAAATGTCACATCTTAGTTACTGGAGCTCTCTTTAAAGTGGACTTTCTTACCACTTTTTTTTGGTTTTAACTTGCTACATAGACTCCCAAAACCTGAAAAATACACAAAACCCAGAGCTCACTCTCATTTTGCTCATGAATGCCTTGTGGGAACCCTTTTTGTAGCTTTTTAGCAGGTTACTCTTTGACCAAGACATATCCCCTTTCAATTAAAATCTTAGAAATGAGATTATAACTCAAACAGTTTATGATTAAGTGACTTGATGATGGGCATGTGCTTGTATGCACCACCGATGTAATACCTGCCTTGAATTAAATATAACTCTGTGCTGCTTGTACTAGGGATCAAACCACAAGCCTGTTGGTTCATAATTAGCTTCTCTTCCTCCAGGCTGAACTCCAACCTGCCTACAAACGTTGTGCTTTTATAGTTTTGATATATTTTTGCTGCGGACTGCAGCAGTAAAGCTTATACTGCCTCGGCTTACAGTGCAAAAAGTAAGACTCTTATTATGTACTAGCTTGAGGGATTGTTTTCACACAAAGCTTTTCTTCTTATTTTGTAGAGTTCTATCAATGGTGGACACCTGGTGTCTCGGTAAGACGGCAAATGCACACTGAACTAACACATACACTCACAAACATGAATCCAGAGACACAACAGACGGACAGACAGACAGACAAACAGAATACAGGGAGTGTCAATGCCATAAATAATAAGACATTGGCTCAAACTATGTGTAAGTGTAACAGGGGTTGTGTGTTTGTGTGTTCTCTGAGGTTGCCTTCTTCATGCCCACTGGAGAATTCAGCTAAACAGAACCACCACACTAATTTATCTTGGAGGGAGGTTGAGAAGTAAAATGATGGGGGTTGGGGGGGGGGGGGGGGGGGGGGGGGGGGGGGGGGGGGGAGAATAATAAGAAGCATAGAGTGAAAGAATTTAAAAAGAGCAAAGTTGAAGATACCTAGTTAAAATTATATAACAGTGGGGATTTTCTTACTTCCTTCACCTCTCACCCCTTTTCTCTTTGTGTCTGTCTCTCATTTTTCCAGTGCAGATGTTTTGTGTCAACTAAAACACGGGCTATTTCCTTACCTCAGTTAATTCACATGCATGATCATACACCCACAGCTTCCCGTAGATTCACTTGTAAAACCCACACCCACGCATTTTGATCACTTCTCCCGCATCACATATACACAGATGATAGAACTCATGTCAGAAGCTGCCTCAATAATTTCCTATAGTATATCAATCAAACAGTTTCAAATCCATGCACTTTTTGATCATTCTGATCTTCTCATTCTGCTGAGATATTTAACTGGATTGGTAAAAACCTTGACCTCCTGGTGGCACTCAATGAAAAGTCAGAGGATCAACAAAGTGATTAGGATTCACCTCCAGAGCACCATGTGTGTCTGCACCAAATGTTATAGCAATCCATCCCATAGTTGTTGAGATAGTACAGTAAGTGGAGGACTGACTGACTGACAGCCATCCCTAGAGCCGTGAAACTAGCACGGCTAGAAATGGCCATCACAATGGTCAAAAGCCTAAAGGGACATTGTCAAATGACGAAGTTGCAAAATCAAAGAGAATGAAAATAAATAGAGAAAAACTCCTCAAAAATCATCATCTTTATTATGCAACAATGCTTCAAGTTGGATTAAGGAGACCACATTTTAGTCATTAAATGTCAAGAGACAGTGTGTCCATTGGTGTCAAAGACAGAGACGCAAAAAACACTGAACTCGTACCGGCTCAGAATAAGAACATCAGCTGCTTGAATAAAATATATAAAGTTAAAACAGTTGATAACTTCGAACAGGCATACAGCAGATCTCACAGTGTAGCCTCTCACTGTAGCCTTAAAAGTGTTATTACACTAACATTAAAAAGGCCAGCTTCTCGCATGTGTGTAAAAGTGATCAAATGATAATGTGTGCAATTTATTTATGCAAGTGTAAAATAATTTATCTGTAAGTGACCATGCTGCAGCGTGGGCCACTTACTTAAAAAAACTGCAGCGTGTGCATGTGTGCGCACACACACACATACCAGGATTGCAGCCGTAAACTCCACTGCAAAAGAATCTATTAATGTCTTAGCTTCTTTTTTATTAAAGCCAAAAAAGTGAGAGTTTGGGTTTCTTGGGTTTCTCCATTCCTACTGATGGAATGTTTAATAATGTTACTGTACTGACACAACTGCTGCTACCTGTAGTGTTCAGTCTAGCATGGATGTAGCATCACATTTTTCTTCAAATGTCTTTTTTATGTGCAAGTGCCCACTATTGCCTGGTCTCTTCTAGATAAGAAGCTGGTGCCACTTTTCCAGGAGGAGGACCATCAACAGAGGGCGCTCATAGGCCTGGTGAGAGAGAGAGAGAGAAGCTGAAAGAAGTCAAAACACACACACACACACACACACACACACACACACACACACACACACACACACCCACACCCACACCCACACACACACACACACACACACACACACAGCAAACAGTAGCTTTTTCATGGCTTGGGCTAGACGTTTAGTTCCTATAAAAAGGGAAATCATGATGATGGTCATTGTGACCTTAAAGTCAGGCCGATAAAGACGTTGACTTCTTTATATTGAGTTTGGGCTCAATATAAGAAGAACAACTTGACTGGCCTGCACAGAACCCTGACCTCAGCCCCATCCAACATCTTTATTGCTGCATTGACATTTGGTATAGTATAACAGTATCTGCTAGTCTGCCATTAAAAACAGTCTTACCCACTCCACAGTACACCAAAAGGTAAATAAATTACAACGCCAGACTATCAATGTAAACGTCTGTTGATAGAATGTTGGAAATAAAACTACCCTTGCATCGCATTGCAATAGT
>NC_045755.1:9892470-9893446 GCF_008692095.1 Etheostoma spectabile | reverse complement strand
TGTTCCCTGTAGCTGGTAGCACAGGCTACAGCAGCGTTTGTCATATTACCTAGGCAACCGAGAAAGCCGGTTCACATGACAATCATAAGTTGATTTACCTGCTGCTATCACTTATTGCTACAGAAGCAGAGTACATTGCACAAAGGAATCAACAAGACATAGTACTATATCTACCAAGGGTGTAGCTATACCGTTAGCTACACTATTGTCACTTCCACAATGCATTGAACTGTATCATTATCTCCACTAACGTTGTCAGTCACAATCTATCAATAGCAGCTAG
The DNA here is from genome assembly GCF_008692095.1 of Etheostoma spectabile. Lineage (NCBI taxonomy): Eukaryota > Metazoa > Chordata > Actinopteri > Perciformes > Percidae > Etheostoma > Etheostoma spectabile. The sequence goes on along the minus strand of NC_045755.1, from coordinate 9,893,163 downwards.
ACTAACGTTATGAAAGAGGCAAGCTTTATTAGTTAGAGTAGTCTACCAAAAGTCATTACCTGTTTATCAGTAACTGTTGATGCATCTAGAAACACGGATGGAACCGCATTCGTTGTCAGTGACTTGTGCTCCTTTAGATTGCAGGGTTTTTCAAAGTCATCTGGTCTAAAATGATCTTGAGTATAGTCTGCACCAGTGTCTGGATGTCCAAGCCAGCAGCAAGAAGCCACAGTTGGTTCTTTTCTGGATCTCGCAATGGAAATTTGTGGAAACTTTGTGGTGCCCATCTGTTTGGTGTATTGTCACAATTTCTAAATGCACACTGAATCACCATGTTTCCTAGTCCTTCGTTTCTGATCCAATGCTTCAATAACAATGTACAAGGCTACTACTAGCTATTTATTTTTTACTCGTTATAATGATATGTTTCTTTTGGTATTTTTGTATTTTTATGTACAGCACTTTTGTCAACATTGGTTGTTTAAAAGTGCTTAATAAATAAAGTTAGATTGGATTGGATAGCTAAGTGTCCCGACTGTAGTGCACTTCTCTGTTTAACGGGAGCAAAGTAAAATTCCGCCTCTGCTAAGAAAATAGTCGCTCAAAATGTAATGCAATCATTAAGATGCAAGGGTAGTTTTATTTTTAACATCGATAGTCTGGTGTTATAATTTATTTGCCTTTGGTGTACTG
>NC_045755.1:9892311-9892452 GCF_008692095.1 Etheostoma spectabile | reverse complement strand
TTTTAATGGCAGGCTAGCAGATACTGTTGACTTGCGCTAGCCTAGCACCAGCAAACTCAGCAACTAGAAGAACTGGATGAAAAGTGTTGAAAACTGTCTCCACTGATAAAAAAAAAACAACACACTGGCTAACTTGGAAAT
>NC_045755.1:9890618-9892301 GCF_008692095.1 Etheostoma spectabile | reverse complement strand
GTCCAAAATTCTGAAACACCCCTTTAAAGTAAAAAAGTGACCCAGAAGACTTCGAAAGGATTTTTGGTTTTAACTTGCCTGTTTTTGAAGAGCATCACTTGTGAAAGGCTGTCAGCCGAATGAATCATTCAGTTAAAGGACCAGTCATTCAGTCAGTCAGGACAAAACCTGCAGATATTTTCAAAGCAGAAAGTCCTTTACAGTGTAACACTCAACACCAAAAAGCAGGAGCAGAATAGAAAACAATGGTTGTTGTGTATTTCCTCTACACTGTCACTCAGTGTAGTAGATGAGTCAATAGTGAAAAAAGTGGGTGCATTAAAAAACACTTCATTATAAAATCCCTCCTTAGATGCATTGAGCATCCTAGATTGTTGATGTTTAACGGTTTAACAGCCCCTGGAGGAAGATTCTTCCTATAGCATGGGTTGATAAATAGACCACTAAAGATCCATCGTGAAATGCTGACGGACCATCATTTCCCTCCATAGTCATCTTTTAGGTGAAAGTCCTGCTACGCTTCAGATGAGTCGACACTTTAAAAAAAAGGGTATCTTAAGGTCCTTGTCCTGCACTTTTTTACTGTATGCTGGTTGATGGACACGTTCACATTCTCCAGTTTTCCCTGTGCTCAGCATAGTTTTTTAAAGAGCAGATAGCTTCATTTTAATGGAGTTCAGGCTAGATGCTAGCATTCTCTCAACTATTCTTAGAAAGACCCAGTGTGCCTGTCTTTCTTGCTTTATTCCCTCCATCAATTATTTCATTATTCACCTCTTTCCTCTTCTTCTCTGTCATTCCTTCTTTCTGCACTCACTTCCTTCCCCCTCTCCTTTCTTCTCCTCATTCCCTTATCCTCCCAGAAGGATATCAGTAAATGCTGTCAACTGTTTTTAGACCTCCTCTCCTCACTTCTCCTCTCCTCTCCTCTCCTCACTTCTCCTCTCCTCTCCTCGCCATGGTTTAATCAATTTTGGGACTGTAGTCGAGGGAAAAGTCTAGCTGAACTTAATTTGACCCTGCTGAGTACACAGCGAAGTGTTCTTAAAACACATAAACAGAAAGTAAAGTTGTACTCCAAGCTACACCCACACACACACAGAAAATAATCAGTGTTTTTGTTTTTCTTTGCATTACAGACGGTTGACAAACTCCGAGAGCATCTCAATAGACACCTGCCTCGACTGGGGAAGAAGAAGATTGACTCGCTGGTTGTCAACTATGTAGCCAAACTGGTTGGTACACTGTCTCTGTGTGTGTTTTGGTCAGAGATAAAAAAAAAAAAAGAAGTTGCTGCGTGTACTCCTGTGATCCCCTCTTTTTATTTCAAGGTACATTGGTCTTCACGTTATGTTTATTTAATGTTTGCCCTTGTACTCTTTTTCGGGAAGGTTAAGTGACACTCAGCGAGCAATCGCTCTGTGCTAAAGGCAGCAAGTTTTCCACTTTAGTTAAATGGTTTGACAGAGCTCACAGATGGATGTGTTCTCTTTAGATAAGAGAGGCTGCTGCAAGCTATCCGGTCGATGCTTCAGTCCTCTGAAACAAACATCAGTTCTCTTGTTGACTTGACTTTTGTATGAGAATGGGTGGAACACAAAGTGTATCATTTAACTATGCAGAAGTATTCATTCATTCATTCATATTTATTATACAGGAAAGTTAGAAAAAGTAACATTACAT
>NC_045755.1:9885574-9890608 GCF_008692095.1 Etheostoma spectabile | reverse complement strand
ATGTAAAAACGGGCCTGACTCAGTTTAAAAACTAGTTTTCAGCAGGTTCCTGTTCTGCAGAAACCTAAAACATGGTACAGCACGTCAAACGTAAATAAAAGTCAAAAGTAAATAAATGCACATGTATATAAATATTAATTCATTAATTATGTTCCATTTACTTCGGAAACCAGACCTACACCTACTCAAAGAGCGGTGGTGGCATCTGCATAACCAAGTGGAAAGACGAAACCGTTCTTATTCTCAGTACCCTAGAGAGGTACTTGGTTCTGTAAAGTCAGTCTTTAGTATTCCTGGGAGGTAAATCCCTTCACAGCTAGGAGCTGCTGAAAGCAGACATACAGCATATATCAACACAACAGTATTAAATCAGGCCAAGGGTAAGGCTGGAATTGAATAGAAAGCAGGACGCACCACGTTTTGGGACTTTATGGAATTTCAAATGACAGAGTAAAACAGACCAAAGAAATCCTCCCTGCTCTGAGCTGATTGGTCGATGGTTCAGCTCAGTACGACAGGCTCATGAGTTTTAACCTGCGCCTTCAGACTCCAAATGAAATTAATGGAAATAGGTGTGCCCGTAATCGCTTTGGCATCGCACTGCAACAGGCCAACAAGGATATTATTTAATTTTTATTCGGCGCAGCGAAAGTGAAAAAGTTTCTCATCCTGGGAGCTGGACGAAAGGACCCATAAGAATCATCCTTCAGGGACATTTTACTTAAGGAACAATCAAGTAACTCAACAGCCAGGTGATGTGCTTACACATCAAGCTGACTCATGCTTTAAAAACTCAGGGAGGTACTGTTTCAAAGAGGGCTGACTTCCCCTCCACAAATAAAGAACATCTCCCACTCTTGTCAGGGCTTATTGAGACTAATGGCTGCGCTGACACAGGGGAGAAGATGGGGGGGAAATAGATTACAGCTTTTAAAAGCCAGGGAACTTCTGCCATGATAAATAACAGCACCACTGCACATTATTGTCATAGTTATGTATTTTCTATCCCCGTTGCTATACACAACTGAGATACATAGCTTTGTATGACATAGCCAATGTCAGAGCGAAGAACAACGCAAATAGCTTAATGTGAATCACTAACAGCACTGATGCATATTACGGAGTTAACTGAAATAGGCTGCATTATTTTTTAATTATGTAGAAAATGTATTCTACACCCAAGGTTATTCAACCTTTTTCACAGCAGGGGAGCCACACTGAGTAAAAAGTAAAGTCTCTTTGTCGGGCTAAGGCTCATGAAGACAAATCGCTGATTCCTGATTTTAGAAAGTCACACAGGGGATACTGTGTGTGAATCTGTGTCTTAAAAGTACTTTAGTTTGACTTTTTTTTAAGCATTTTTTATCCTTTTTATTGATCTTAAGGGGCCTGAAATTACATCAGCAGGGAGCACAAGAGATGTTAGTTGGAAAAGAAATAAATTAAAGTGGAATAATTAATTTTTGCTTAAAAGGTTGCCACCTTTTTGTCAAACAATGAATATATGATGACAGAGAATAACGCATTAAACATGTACCAGTGGAAGAAGTTTTTTTTTTTTTTTTTTAACTTTTAGAGTAGAGTATTTTACTTTCTTTATCTGCATTGGCAAAAACAAATCCTTAATTTAACCAGTGTTCCTTGATTATTTTTGGGAATCCATTCCCTCTCTTGTGGTCAGACAATATCAGACATTTTGCATAGAAAATATGTTCGATGGTTCTTTTTTGTGGTTTTTCCACTGTGATAAACTTAATGAAGGATGATTAAAAAGCTAAGTAAAAGTAAAATCTAAATAAAACTCAGAGTAGCTTATTATTCCATTTGTCTTGACATTTTATTTTTTATTTTTGGGCAAGTCCATTACGTAAGTGAAGCTAATTGAAATTCCCAGTCCGAGGTCACTGGAGGACATTGCCGGCAGTGTTATGGAGAGTTTCTGTCTGGCGTGCAGGATAAAAGTGTGGCAGATCGTCTTCCTGTTATTCAACAGGAGATGAGAGAGTGGTCACTCCTGGAAAGGAGTGTTTAATGTGTGTGTTCTAGCACGCAGTCAGCATGTTTCAGATGAGTCAAGTGGATTGAAATGATTCAATATGCTGACGGAAATATGGTGAAATGATGTTGGCGAGTGTGAAACCTGTGTTCACATCCTGATCCACTGTGTTGCTCATGTTCAGTGGAAATGAAAATGGGAAGTAGGAAAGAAAAAAAAAAAAAAAAAAAAAAAAAGGGAAGCGAGGAAACCAATAACGTGTACACTGACACAAAGAAAACATCGTCACAGAAGAAAAATGTCTTGTTTTCAGATTAAGATGTTGCATTTGAATCTAATCAAGCATCTCCTTCTCTGAGCACTCATGTTTGTTTCTGTGTGTGTGTGTGTGTTTAGCTGGAGCTCATCAGACACATGCTGGAATCAGTCTGGCTGAAGTACAAACTTGGCCCTCGTGTTTTGTGCTTGTGAGTAGTACTCCCTCGTGAGTGTGTTTTTTCCTTTAAAGTTTGTGACTAATGTGAAGTGTAAAGCGCTGACAGAATGTGTGTGTGTGTGTGTGTGTGTGTGTGTGTGTGTGTGTGCGTGTGTGTGTGTGTGTGCGTGTGTACATGTGCAAACCCCTCTTCTTGTGTGCGGTCACGTTATGTAACATTCCTATTCCTTCAAATATTTCTGTGTATTACAGTACACAGCAGGGCACTCCAGCCGAGTGGTCTGTGTTTCACTTCATGTTTCGGATCCTGGAAGCCACGAGGAGTCTCTGCCTGCCCCTCCCACCTGGTAACACACACACACCCACACCCACACACACCCACAAACACACAAGGCCTGCATGATTAATCGTTATAAAATCGTGATCTCGATACACCTTGTTCATGATCTAATGTTGGAATAACTTAGTTTTATTTTTTTATGACTTTGATTCTCATTTCATTTTTACGAGCCGACTGCATCACAAATGCAAAGATGCTTTTCTGGGAGTTTTCAACGTAGACTGTATATATTTTAAAGTGCTCGCAAGCGCTGCAATGCTCTCCCTTCTCTTCACTGAAGCCTCTATGTTTACAGGGTTGTGGGGATGTGCAATGTGCTTTAGGTGCCTACAAAAATCTATTTTTGGGGCTGCCAATTTGTTTTGTTTTGTTTGTTTTGTTCATGTGTGTAATAAACATTACACTTTGTGAGAAAAAAATCGTGGCAGAGAATCGTGATATCCATTCTAAGCTAAGAGATGGCCCACACAACACACACACACACACACACACACACACACACACACACACACACACAGTCTCTGTCTCACCAAGAATAACAATGTGTGTTTGCACTGAGGGACAACAAACCATCTCTCTTCAGCACTAATGTAACCAAAAATATGGTTACCATTAGCATAGCGCAGACATGGGTAAAGCAGACTTTGAATACATTTTCAATCATTTGAATTAATTTTCTAGTTTTTGCGGTATAAACCACCCTTTTACACAGTCCCATAATTTTAGTTGCTTACAGAGAAAAGGCTTGTAGGTTAGAATCCTAAACTGTCTGGCAACGAACGAGAGAGGAAACGAGAAATGCCTTGAAGCAAAGCAGAGCACCATAACATTGAGGCGGTTAGTGTAAATGTGTGTACATTGGCTGTAGAACAGCTGTAAAACAACAGGCATAGTGATTATGTGTTCCTTATGGAGAACTAAAATCAAACAAACTAACCAATTACACTGGTATTTTTAGCCATGCTAGCAGCACAGCTCTTTGTTCAATACTTTTTAAACTACAGTAATGACACCAGTCTTTGCTGAACTGTGTTTAGTACTAATTAGCACGTATGTTAGCACGCTAACACGCAAAAGTAAGACATTATATATCGCTAAAAATCCACTTTAGCATTATCAGTGTGGGCATGGTAGTATGCTCACGTTAGCATTAAGCTCCAAGCACCGCTGTGTCTAAATACAACCTCACGGAGCTGCTAGCATGCATGTAGACTCTTTTGGTGTTGTGTTCCTTTTTTTTTTATTCCTTTGTCATTTTCAGGAACATCAAAGTCTATTCTTCTTTCTCTTCATCTGCCCCACTGTTCTCTCTGTGTCTCTCTCCAGGCTATCACACTCTGTTAGCAGTGTTTGCTGTGCGTTGCCTCCCCCATCATACCTTCCTACAGTACATTGACCACGGCTTCCTGCAGCTAACTGAGACCTTTGTGTCTCGGCTCATGACAGGTACGCGCGCACGCACGCACACACACACGCGCGCACACACACGCACGCGCGCGCACGCGCACACACACACACACACACACACACACAGGTTGAGATCAGGTACCATGGGGTTTCAGTGCCTTACTCAAAAATGTTGATATTGTTTATTTTGTATGTCTCAGCGTGGATTTCAAACCATGGAAAATACATTGTTCAAAGGCCAAACATTGTGACTTGGCACTGAGATCAACAGAACTAAAATATCCTCTTCACTCTTGATCTTGTTGTAGTTTAAATGGTTCTTTCTCATGGAGAGAACAAAAAAAGATACACAAAGATGAAAAGATTATTTAAAGTGCTAAGTCCAAATGGTTGTTCTGGCTAACTTCAAAGTGAGGGAGAAGGATGTTTCGGGACATTGAAGTGAGAGGGTTCATGCGTCACTGCTCCCTAGGGATTAATCAAGTGCGTATGTATCTATTTAGATTTCACTATTCTATTCTGGACAATTGGTTGCCCAGGTGTGCAGTTCGGTTTCTACCTCATTAAAATACACACAGACATACTGTATATTTTCATCCAGAATTTACAAATCTCACCAGTCTAATTTAGCTTGGTTCCAGACTTTTGAAATGCTGCTCATATATCAGATTCTTTAGCAATTTACATAAATCATGACAACTACTAAAAAATACACAAGTGCCGACGTGCTGGTGGGATTTCATGTTAATTAATTTAACTAATAGTAGTTCAAATAATAAAATAAACAAATTTGGACCAAAGAGGTGTACTGACCAACCAAATGACATCCCTAGAGCCGCGCTAATAGCTTGGCTA
>NC_045755.1:9884927-9885564 GCF_008692095.1 Etheostoma spectabile | reverse complement strand
TGGCTAATAGCTTGGCTAATAACCTTTGCTAGTGAAAGAACTCAGAAACTTGTTGGACAAAAAGATAATCAGGTGCAGCAACTGCAGTATTGGTGCTGGTGTTTTGGACTGTATTGGTGAAGAATTTTAAGAAAGGAGTTAAATAGTCTGGGAAGAACTCTGAGCTTATCATCTGTTTAGCCACATTGTGAGAAGTCAGATTAGGCATTTTTTTCTCCTAATAACAACCTACCCTGATACAGGCTGGATGCCCAGGACATCCTTCAGTAGAACTAAATCTCCCAGAATGCTTCTTAGCACCTGGGAGAAATCCTAGAGCTTCTGAAGCAAGTTGCTGCCCGTTTCCCTTTTTGACTGGATGGACCGCACAGCAAAACACGTAAACAATTCACCTTCTGGGAAATGTCTTCAAGCCAAAATAAGAAAGTGGTGCTGGCTCAGGATCATCTGTGCTTGGGGGTTCATTTGTGAAGCCTTGATTGCCAAAACATTGTCTGTTATCTTTTTTTTTAATAAAAGCAAAATATCCTTTAAAATATCTTTAAAAAATATATTTTTTAAAGGGGCAAATGTCACAGGCTGGTTTTGAACCCTGGACCTTCTAAGTCAAAGCATACACCTATATATATATATATAT
>NC_045755.1:9877787-9884917 GCF_008692095.1 Etheostoma spectabile | reverse complement strand
ATATATATATATATATATGTGCGCACCTGCTCTACCAACTGAGCTAACCTGACCACCATTTTAATATGGGAATAAAGGAGTTATAGCGATCTGGGATTTGATTTTATTTGCATTTATTGTACATGCAGTGTCTACAGATACAGAAAATACTATAAAAAACACTATAATCCTACGTTTGCTTTCAAAGGATTCTGAGCAATTAATTTAGATATAAGTCTAAAGAAAAAGTGAGACATTTCATTATTTCTCCTTCCCTGTGAGATTTGTCTTCAGAAAAGTAATTAGCACTATGTCTCCTCTCTTTTCTTTTTGTGTTTAGATTTGGACAACAGTGATGCCAACGAGAGACTGAAGTTCAGCATACTTAAGAGACTCCCTGAGGTACTTTTTTGTGCTGCCAAACATGAGGTTTTAATTCAGGGACAGGAGTAGTTTAGATGAGTCTGCCATCCAAATGATGACATGTTGAGTGTACCAACTTGGAGGGCAGAGCTGAAATGTAGCGGTCCGTGGTTCAGCCAGTAACACAATGCGTGATGCTATTATAATCCTATCTGTTAGCGAAGGGGACGTTTGGATCTTATCTCAAATGGTTTTCTCCCCAAACTTCCCATTCTGGTCCAATTAAGAGTTGGAAGTTATTTTAGGTCTCATCTCCCTCAAACGCCCCTCAAGCCAATCACAAAGCTCTTGTGTAAGTGTGTTGGGGAGGGGGTAGTGTAGGTAGTTGTCTAGTGTGTGTGTGTGTGTGTGTGCGCGCGTGTGGATGTTTATGTGTATCCCTAACTCTTGTGTAACGTCCACGTGTGTGTGTTCCATCCACATTGTGGTCAAAGGAATGTTGAGTGTTTAGTGTCTCTGTTCTGTTTCCTGCCCATCTGACTTTTGTTTGGCAGGCAGGAGAGATTTAACAGGTACAACACACACACACACACACACACACACACACACACACACACACACACACACACACACACACAAGGAAATAAAATCCTTGCTGAACCCAGCCCCCCCCCATAATGGTCATCTTCAAAGCCTTGTTAGAATATATATACAGTACATAAAATACTTTTTACGTAAAGATAAGTTGTTTATTCACAAATATTTACACCCAATAACTGCCAGGTATAAATGTTCCATTACCAACTAAATGTATTCTTTTTTAGCAATAATTTCACATTAACAATTATTTTGAAAGTTGTAAGGTCCCATATTATGCTAATTTCCTTATTTTCTCATGCTCTCTGTGTGAATATACCGGTATTCACCATGGTTCTGAAACACACTTTTTAAGGCTCCCTCTTGAAAAAGCCCAGCTGCTGTAACGGCACCGTAGCCTCACTTTCTGCCTACATATAGTATAGTTGTTACATCACAACCGTGCAGAAGCCCCGACGGCTCGTTTAAAGGTGCTGATTGGTGGATTGAGCGCTTTGATTCTTTCACAGTATTTATTTATATAGCATCTGTCCTGCTTTATAATGAAGAAAAGATATGTAAATGTCACATTTTACAATAGAATAGCTCTTATCACAAGATCCCTTACATTTCCCTTTTTCCTGAGCTTTTAGCTCATTAAATACAATTTTTGTTCACCTTGCCTCATATTGCAATGTCAACAGGTTATGGGTTCAAACCAGATGTGATAATCCCCTCTAAGATTAGAATATTTTAAAGTGTTTATTTCAGAGAATAAAGTAAAATTGAGTGAGAGGTTTGAAAATAAAACAATTTCTTTTTGCAGAAATAGGTTTCCCTGCTGTTTTCTTTTACAACCGACCCCTTGACAACCCGTCAGATTTATCTCACAACACCTGTAGGGGAGCCTGACCCTAATGGGAATAACTGGCTCTGACATTATATTACTGAGGTTCACGTCTGATAATAACACAATCCTTGAAGTGACTGAGCAGCTTTGTAACTTGGCTGTGTGTTTGTAGCTGGACAGAAAGCAGTCTTGAGGGAAAGCTCCATTCCTTCTTATTGTCGGTCACACCTGTGGTCTCTATTTTGCTGAAGTGTCATTCATTACCGTTGAAACCGTACTGAAAATTATGATTTCTCTTGGTTCACTCATTAGCAGTCAACTCCTTAATAATAGTTTGGAGTTCCAGTTGGCAAAATAGTAAGGGACAGACGTTCACTTGCCTCAGGGATTATGTTTTTTTATAACATAAGCTACATGCCTAAAATGTAAACTATTTTATGTGTGTGTGTGTGTGTGTGTGTGTGTGTATGTGTGTGTGTAGCCAATGGAGCAGAGGATCTACCATATGTGGGACCATCCTATCAGTTCAGCTTCCATCTCCAGAGATTATACCAGGACTCTGCTAGAGAAGCACAACAAAAACAAGGTAACACAGCACAGTGTGCTGCAGAGAGCACATACTGACACATTGCAGACTAGCAAACACAAAATGTGCTAATTAACAATAAACACAAAGTACAGAGGAGACTGAATGGAATTGCATTAGTTGTGCAGGTATTTGATCATAAACTACAGTATTGGACAAGTTAGATAAAAATGTCAAACAGTTGCTGGTTCAAGCTCCTCAAATGTGAGGCTGTAGAGCTTCTCTCAGTGTTATAGCTTTATAAATTCAAAATGTTTGGGTTGTGGACTATTTTTCAGACGAGACAAGCTTTTTGAAAACATCTTCTTGGGCTCTGGAGACTTGTGATGGGCTATTATCACAATTTTCTGACAAGGAATCACTGCAGCCCTAAAACATGTTAACTTCAGAAACTCCTTCTCTGCAGTGTTACACTAGCAGAAAAACGTCTGCACGGGCCTCTTTGTTCAATGTGTTTGAACAGTGACCCCGGCTATCTATCCATTTCGTGTTGCTATTGGCCAGTTTCAGTCAGCTAATTGGCTAGCAGAGCCAGTGGCATTTCGCGCAAGGACAGATAAGAATGTATGGCTGCCTAAAAAGTTAAACTAACTTCTCTAACTAACTTCATCAAAAAGAAGGAGAAAATGAGTTAAGGTGACTTAATTTGTAGTTTGCTGCAGATTAGTTTTGACTGTGTGTATTTTCTTTTAGAAACCTGCAGTTTTTGCTTTTTCTTCCTCCTCAGGGATTAGTATTCACTGGCAGAGACAAGCCAGGCTTCAGACCTGAATTTCTGCCTCTTACCTACCTGGCAAAAATCCTCTCTGATATTGAGGAACAAGGTAGTGTGTGTGTGTGTGTGTGTGTGTGTGTGTCGCCTGGTTTAGACACAGAGGCCTTTGGAGCATCAAGACAGATTACGTGCGTTTATGTGTGTGCATGGTTGTGTCTGGTGTTATATCCTTCATCTTCCTCTAACTCCTCTTCCTGTGTCTGCAGCGCTGAACCCTTTCGAGGAGCAGGAGAACGTGGATGCCAGGTTCGTGGAGGAAACAGCTCTGAAACAGACACTAATACTGCTGGGCTTTGAGGGAAAATGAAGCATGTGGAGGGGGGCGGAGAGGGACTGGAGGATGAATGGATTGAGGGGGGAAAATGTGTTTGAGAGAACAGTAATCATTGACTGGGCCTTGAGGATAAGTAGCAGATGAACGGATGATGGAGGGACGGAGGGCGAGAAGTGAAAGATGACTGGGGAGATTGAAAGGCAGCACGCTCATAAACAAGCTCTCACTGTTGGATGACAGATTAGGGTGGGGCAGAAGGAAAGATGGATGGAGACACCCAGAAAGGAAAGATGGGAGGGTCAGAATGGATTTATTATTAAAATATTAAATATGAGAGTGTGCGATGGACAATATGAACCAAAACTTAAAACACACAGCTAGTGGTTTAATTCACTTTGGGGAAACATGGTTTTCAATTTTTTTTTTTTAATTGAAAATCAATAACTGCCGGCAGCTAAACTATGATCTGAGGCAGCAACAATTCTCTCCATAACTTCTCCATTTTCTCTCTTACAATTTATGAACATTGATGTCAAATACCGCATACAGTATTTATAAATCAAACACACTTGTTTTATTCTCCTGTGTGTCCTGTAATGCCGCCGCTGCACCCCATCAACTTGATTACATGCTGACAAACGCTTTACGGACACAGTAGCTTGATATGATCAGTCGGTCAATCTGATATTAACTCAGAGTTATAAACAGTCTTTCAGCTGAAAGGAGCTTCGGTATAACTCAGTACGACTACTTGGTCGATTTAAAATGTGCTGTAAACTGAATGTATAAATCAACATATACTCTTATTCTTTAAGGGAAATACATTGAATGTTACTTTATACCAACACCATCGATTTTGAGACAACGGAGAAGTGGATCAAACAGGCACATGCCATACGGATCAAATTGGCAGGGTATCATCTCAAATGTTTTGGTACTAGTGCTGCTAAGATGCCTATGTTTCTGATACTTTTTGAGAAATATAAATATGTTTTTCTACAAAACCCTGAGCCAAACGATGTCTAGACCCAAGTGGAGGAACAAGAACTTTGGATAACTAGTCTAAAACTGCCCGTCTTTAACTGTTTAACACATTCTTACTATTACAAATCAGAAGTTGAATTCATAAGCAATAAAAGACACTCCTTACTTGGTCTGTATGACCTGTAGCTTATGTTTGGCAAATTAGTTTTCGATATTTTGCTACATCCAGTCCTACTAAATTAAGCCCTACTATAATTAACTGGACATGAAGGGAAAACAGCTGACTACAATAACTTTATAGTAACTTTATTTATATATAGCGCATTGCAAAATCTGTCAACAATATGCTTTACAGACCATCAAATCGAGCAAGACAGTAAAGGGTTAATAATAGAGCTGGGCAATATATTGATATTACATCGATATTGTGATTTGAGACCAGATATCTTTTAAGATTTTGGGTATTGTTTAATCGTATTATGGCATAAGTGGTGTTTTTTCCTGGTTTTAAAGGCTGCATTACAGTAAAGTGATGTCATTTCCTGAACTTACCAAACTGTTGTAAGTGTTCTATTATTTGCCTTTACCCACTTAGTCCTTATATCCACACTACGGAGGATTATTTATCAATGACACACACACCCACACACACACACACACACACACACACACACACACACACACGTCTGGTTTAAATAGGGTACACGTGTCTCCTAAATCATGACTGAGCTCTTACTGTAAGTGGAGAAATTCTTTGGTATTGTGTGTGTTTGTGTGTGTGGCGTGTGTGTGTTCAAAATAACTTTTTATAGTGTCTGAGCCATCTGAGACTAAATACTGAAGATTATTTACATCCTATGTCGTGCTTTGATCTGAGAAATGACTCTTACATTCCTCTGACAGTAAGGGATTTTATAATAACTTGTACCGTAACGTGCAGTGGATTATTTGTCTGGGTAGGCAGTGACCTTTAATGTGGCATACACACACACACACCACACACCACACATATATATATATATATATATATATATATATATATATATATATATATATGCCCCTATAGCCTAAAATAACAGCCTCAGCCTAAGTTTAGTACGCATGGACTATCAAACATGATCAATGGACACATAGCTTACATTTAAAAACATCTAGTTCACTACACATGCCTTTGCAGGAGAGAGAGAGAGAGAGAGAGAGAGAGAGAGAGAGAGAGAGAGAGAGAGAGAGGCCTTGGTGTCAACACACCAATAACACAGCTGATACTCCACACAGGTTTTGATAGTCTATATCTCGGTGTCAGCGCACCGATCAGTAGTAGTCTTACACAGTACATTTGCCATTACCTTTGCGTTGTGCAGGCTGATGCGGCGACGGCTGCTCATTCAGGGCCACGTCGAGGCCTCTGAGAGTGGACTTGGGTTGTGGACTTTTCCTGCTTGAGCAGAGCTCTTGGCAAATTGTTCAAGTCATAGTCTCGGACTTTCACCCACACGTTGTCGCTGCTGGACAAGAAGAGTAGGCACGGAAACTAAAAAGCTCGCTAGCTAGTTTATAGCGGCGGCCACTCGTCCTTCTTTTGATAAGTTTACTGTATGACAAGTCAGAATGACGTAATATTTTCCCCTTCTGCTCAATACAATTTTAGGTCACGTGTTGGTTACTATAATCACACCTAGTTTTTCTTCATGAACCAATGTTGAATACATTTTTAAGTATGGAAATTCCGTGCTGACCGCCGGTGTAGCTATCCGCTGCTAGGTGCTAACGTCAGCCAAGCCACATATTTTCCATACTACCGTCTCTGCCGCTAAGGGCCGCTATCCGCCATAGCCGCTAGCCGCTAACCGCTAAGGGCAGTTGTCAACCAGTGACAGTTTAGAGGATGTTCTTCAACACAGTGGAAGAACAACTTGGTAGGATGGATGGTAGGGAAGACTCATAATACATCCATGGTCCGCACGCCTCCGTCTCAACACCCGGTCCGCCCATTGCGTTAAACTTGATGCATTCAGGAACGGTAGTTTTTAGGAGCGACTTCTTTTTAGCTTTGGCGAGGTACTGCCGACCCAGCCTACCCTAACTGCACATTACTGCACTGGTGTTTATTATGTTTACACATGTTTTGTAAGAAGGATTGTAAATAAAGAGCTCTTTTTTTCAAGTTTACTGTATTTTTCTTGTTTTACCGCCAGAACATGGCACACAGAAAAGCTTTGTGGCAATAGCTAGCCTACACTGGGCCTCAACTTACATTGTTTCTAGTGGATTTCATTTGAACCCTGATAAATCGAGAGCTTTGAGATAAATTAGAAAATTATCTACACTTGCAGTCAAACTGTTTGTAGCTTGTAAAACTCAGACATGAGTTCTCCTGACATGAGTGTTTTGGAGAAACTCTGCTGAGTTCCACCGAAGTCAGGAAATAATTCCAACATCAGTCATCATACACACTGAGTCACTTTTAACGAGAACATACTCATTACGCTTTATACAGGCTTGTTTTGCAATACCAACATTAGTTCCAAATAACACTGTTTTTTTAACTTTGAGCTTTATCACCTCGGTTACATCATGTGAAATAATTCTCTTCCGGGAAATTTGTCTTTTAAATCACTCATTCCCCACCCTGTTGCCTCCTCCACACTCTGTTATGAAGTCAGTGCTATGTAGACGGCTAATAAGCACAAACAGTTAGGGGCTAAGCTGACAGCTCTTACCATCGGTCTGCACACTCACTCTC
>NC_045755.1:9876927-9877777 GCF_008692095.1 Etheostoma spectabile | reverse complement strand
CCAGGAAGGTCAGGGCTGCCTCAAAGATGAACTCAACCTGCTGCCTTTTTGAACATTTGAAGATGTTGGCTAACACAGCCAGTATTCCATTCTAAGCTTCCACCAGTGGTTACCAAACCCCACATTCCTATCAGATTAGTTCACGTTAGCTAAGTGTTTTAGCTGTTTATCCATTGCTTTTGTTTGTCCATTACTTTAAGCTGTTTCAGCTGCTTCTCCATTGACATGCAGCAAACTACTGTTTAACTATTTTGACTGTTATTGTTTGCTAGCTGCTGTCAACCCGTGGTACAACTATTTCCTTTGGTTGTCAGCCTATTACAGCAGGTAGCTTACTGTTTATAGGGGCAAGAAATGTACTAAAGATCAATAATGCCAATTTGTAAATCTATGATTTTTTTTTTTTACCCCTCATAACCACAATATGATTACATGTTTTCACATTAGTTGGGCTACTCTAACTATGAACTGCAGGAGTACAGAAGTAGTTGTGAATCACTGATGTACACAGTAATGGTCCTGCTTGGTTCTCTAACACACACACACACACACACACACACAAACACACGCTGCATAACACGCTCATTGACACTAAAACTACTTTCTCAAGCCGAGATCAGCAGATAGAACAACTTCCAGTAAATGTGTAATAGCATCAAGGCCAAACTACTTTGTTTTTGGTCAAGTAGTAAGCAACTCTGAACTCTCCACCCCATTAAGAGCTCCACTTTCATCTATGTTTTCCTTTGTCTTTTTTCTGACTGCCATCTCTCGTTCCTCTTCATCTCCTCTCTTTGTCATGCTTTATGCACGTTCACTGCCTGATCTCCCTGTCTATATTTACATTAAT
>NC_045755.1:9866308-9876917 GCF_008692095.1 Etheostoma spectabile | reverse complement strand
CATTAAGCAGGCGCTCTTAGCCTGGCTTAGAGCTTAAACCCATTGCAATGTATTCATCAGCTGCAAGATTACAAGAGAAGGATATGCAGAAATATTCCAGCGTCCCTGAAATATGAATTTACAGTGTCTTGGAGAGAAAGGAATGACAAAAATGACATGTTGCCAAAGACAGAAGTAAGTACAGATGTTTTTATTGGTGGACATGATGTAACAATACACACACATCTCATCTCCCAAATGTCTTCCCTTCTTCTCTCCTATAGTATTTGTTGTTCCGGCAAGCAAGAGTGTAAACAAGGTCTTGCCAGTAACTTTAAAAAAAGAAAAAAGAAAATTACAACCAGATGCAGTCCACAAGTACGCTTCCACATGAAAACAGCAGTGGTATGCTGGACACCGAGGAAACAAACATACACAAGAAGCAGGGAGGAGGAAGGAGCGCCACTGAGAGGTGTGTGGAGAGAAAATAGATCAATAAGTGTGTGATTGAAATGAGCCAAATCACCACCCACAGGTTTATGAATACACGTGGATTGTTTTTATATCTCTAAGGGTTTGAGCGTTGGTTTGCGGATGTGTCTCATGTTGGCCCCTGGTTGGGAGGGTTTAAAGGGGGCCTGGGCTCCGTAGGGTTTAGGCAGAGGGAGCGAGTCGGTCTGGGGGATGTACGCATTGGGACGGGTTTCAGCTGAGGTGTACTCTCCATTAGGCAACTGGTTCCACTCCTCTTCTTCAGCCAGCTGCAAACACACGCGCACACACACACACACATGCACACGCACACGCACACGCACACACACACACACAGTTTTAATATTTGATGTAAGACTGCATGCCCTTGGAGTAAATAGTTTTTCCTAGATTTTAATCATGAAAATGGAATAACTAATTTTGCTATATATATTTATTTTTTTAACATCTCATGACAAATGCAAGGGCACCAATGAACAGTTGAGTGCATGAGCCAAGAATCCCAAGGCTGATTGAAGTTCTTTTTTTTATATTAGCTTTAATAATTGAAAATGCACATTAGAGAGATTAGTGGTACTAGATATGCTCTGGGTTTGTTATACTACATTTTGTCCTTTTTTTGGAAGAAAAACAATAGGAAGACACAGTAAGCTGCATATGTTAGAGGTTATGACACAGATCACTTCCACACACCAAGAGGAGGTGAAGTGCAGAACAACAACATCGATGAATCATCATCAAGATTTGAACACAATAAAAAGTATGATGGATCAATTTGTAACCGTCGCAGACTCCTGCTCAGACGGAAAAAAGAAACTCTTCCAGTGTGCACACGTCCTCATGACACAACAGTCCTCGCTTTGACTTTCACCCCACAACCGCATGCAAATGAACAGTGCCTAAAATCACTGAGACTTCAAAGAGACGGCGATTTTCTCATGCATATGAACGGTTTATCCGCTGGCATGTGATCCAAGGAGTTGCACACAAAACAAAAAATAATGGCTATGAATGCAAAATAAATAGCAGGAACTGCTAATAAATTAACAGGAAAAAACATACTCTTCTTATCAGGTTCATGAAACTCATTTAAATTTCAAGAAAATCATTATTATGATTAATAATGGCTACAAAAGTAGAAAAAAAGCTTAGTATTGTGGTGTCTTTTTGGACTAGTGGCTATCAGAAGGAAAAAGCCGGGTAAAATAATAGCTCGGTATAACAACAGACAGGCTGCAGACACCTTCCAGACACAAATCCCTGTTTGTGTGCCTTTCTTGCAGACAGCCTCTACTTCTGTTTGTTTACCAATCTGCACTTCTTGCCCTGTGTTTGTGCATGTGGCGAAAACTATCTGTGTGTGGAGAGTTTCTACACACTTCTCTGTCTAAGTCAGGGCACGTTCAGGTACACAGCGTACACCCTTTTGTTCATCAAAGTCTTAATCGATTCCGAGCCCGCGTCGCGTCCCCGCTTCACTTCTTCTTTTCTTTGTCACTCTATCCTCTTTTCATGCCCGTTAGTGCTTTAATCACTTCTTGACCAGTGATCTTTATGTGTGTCTGTGTTCGTCTATTTACCCTGTCTCTCTCCGCTTTGTCCCTCTGTCTCCTCTTCTTGTCCCGGAGCATCCTCCTCCACTCCTTCTCTATCTCTGGGTATGGTGGCAGGCCCTGTTCCAGCAGCCGCTGGCACCTGTCCATCTGGGAACACAGGGGCAGTGCGAGAAACAATCACTTTGTATTCCTATCACTCCGTCCACTCTACAATCTCCTGGCTCAATTCAATTCTAACTGCGCCTGAAAACAGATGGTCGTATTACTGTCAGAATTTGGAAAAAGTTATGCCTCTGCATTTTCTACATCTACTAGTGTCTGTGGTGCGCTGCAGGCATACATCAGCTGCAGGGGTTCTTCAGGTTATTAAAACATTTACAAGGCACCAAGGAAATTCTCCGCTTTTAAAACAGAAAATACTGCTCAAACCAATTTCAAAATTTCATTTTTTTGCTTGAATTATGATTTACTTGGAGGCTTTTTGCCTTCCATTAAAGGAACATGCCACCGTTTGTTGAAGTTGGGCTTATCACGGTCTCCCCTAACTGTAGATAGGTGGGCCAACGCATGTTTTTTCTCAGTGCATGCATTGTTTTAGCAACACCGGCAGCGGCGCCGCTAGTTAGCTTAGCGTAGTGAATGGAATCCTATGTTGCCGGTACACCTACAGCTAGGGTAGACCGTGATAAGCCCTATTTCAACAAACGGTGGCATGTTCCTTTAAGAGTCATACTCCAACTCAACAGGAAAGTGTTATAAAATAATGACAATATAATAATGATAATAGTTGTAACATGTAATGTGAGTGGTTGATAGAATAAGTTGGTAATGGCTGTAATCATTCTGAATGGAAATGTATCTTAAATAAAATGCTGCTCGCAAATCCAATTTTACAGGATTTAACTTTGAAAAGTTTGCAACTAAACACATAATTTATGAGTAAAAGTCATGTTTTTTTCCCCCTCATTTCAATCATACAGGCTTTGCCTGTCCACAGAGAATTATCAACCAACTCTGCAGTTCCCTTTAGTTCACTGGAGGGCTTTAGCATCTTTCAGCTCACTGTTTTGGGTTGCAACTTTATGTTTTGGGTTTCCTCTCACCTCTATTATCAGCCTTGTTTTTTAACTAAAAAGCTCTGATAAACCCACTGTACACTTTCTGCATACCAAACAATTAACAAACACAATTAGTAACTAGCTGGTGAACATGAAGACACATCTATTTCCCTCAAACAGAGCTAAAATGAGGACAGACCAAATACAGGAAATGAAAGAAGCAGGAGTATGTATTAGCTAAATATAAACTATAATAGTATGGCTATGCAGATATGTAATTAGCTTGTAAATAAGCAGGAGTATAAAATACAAATACAGGAATTAGCTTTGAACAACAGCAGAGGAATGTGACAGACCTACTCTAACATTACATCTAATGTTTTCATTTGATAAGCAAGTAAGACTATTAAGAGGTTAACTTACTGTTCTGTTCAACACGGGCAAGAGCAGACAGATAGGTAAATTAGCTAATGGCACTGTTAGGTAATGGCATTGTGCTTAAATGTTAACAACAATGGAACTTCTCTTGGTTGCTATGGATATGGAATTTGCTATTTTGGCTGCAGGTGCTACTTTCAATAAGCTACTAAGGCTACATTTACTTCGCTACGTTGTAGCAAAGTAAATGTAGCCTTAGTAGACCGAGCCCGGGTTTGATTCTGACCTGCGGCACTTTGCTGCATGTCATTCCCCCCTCTCTCTCCCCTTCATGTCTTCTGCTGTCCTATCAAAAGAAAGGCGGAAAATGCCCCATTTTTTTTGTAAACTGGGCATGTGTGTGTTGGGGTAAACAGAAGCCAGCATGTATACTCCGCCGGTCGCTGGTAGTTGCCGTGGTAACATTAGTAGCTTAGTCTCAGAGAATGAGACGTCATGACTGATAAGACCCAATCAGGTGGCAAAACATTGGCGTCATTGTTGGTGTTGCCAATGGTCTCCGTCTGCGGTTGTTGAGACTGGAACACAATCCCATCTTTTCAGATTTCTCCGGTTTAGGGGCTCTGAAATGCCAGAGCAGTGTGAATGCAAAATGTAAAAGATATTTGTTTTTAAACCAAAACGTAGCCTGTAAAATGTAAATGTAGCCTAAAAGCAAACTAAAAAATGTCCTTCTTAATCTTGGAAAACAATGTCACCACAAGGTCCAATCAGTAGCTCTTCTGGAGCTTTCCTTTCCGTCTTATGTCAACTTTTGTGCAAACATGGTCGAGAAGTCCTTAAAGTGCTCAGAAAAACGTTTCCATGAGAACTCCAAAACTCCATCTGCTGAAGAAGATCGTGTGATACAACTGTAAGCTCCAGAACAGTTTCCTTATGTCAAACAACATGGATTCTGCAGATATGACCTGTGTACACAAACTTAAATTATACCCGATTGCGACCGCTCAGCAACATTGCTAAAAAATAATCCTGAGTCCCAGATGCATTCATTAACTGTTGGCATTGACTCAGTTAATTTGTTCTTGCATTGTTTCTATTTTATTATTATTGAATATTATTTTGTCTCTTTTTTTGAGACTTGATTTTTTTTACTGTGCAAATAGGCAAAATAAACAGGTTGGAAGTAAAAGACGGGACACAGCGAGAAATTACTGTTGAGACACTTTTTGATCGCGGTCTGTGAAGAATGACAGAAATAATAGAAAAGACAGTTGAACTCAGGTGTGTGTGTTGCGTTGTGAGTGAACTCTTCTGACCTGGAGCTCTCTCTCTCTGATCTCTTGTTGGAGAGACAAAGCAGCAGCTTGCTTCATGGAAAGTTCTGCAGACACGGCCATCATGCGGTGGTTGGTGTCCATTATGTGAGTTCGCACCTCGTTTAACTGGAAACAGACAACACACACACAGTACAAGCGGTACATTACAATGCCAAATTTGTCTTCATGTATGTCATTATACCATATTTCCAAAAGTTATTACATTTAATAAATCTTGTGTTTGAAGCTAAGTAAACAGAAAATACAGACAGTCAAGGAGTGAGACAGAGAAAGGCCGAGCAAGTGAGAGTACAAGGAAACTGTAATGCTCGGTGAACTCCTTAATGCCCACTCTGCGTGCTCCTCACATGGGCAGCACATGCTCCTCAAACAAAGTGTGAGCGTGTTTTGTGAGAGAGACACACAGCGAGAGAGGTAAAACACCAGACCGACAGAAGTACCAGGTGAATGATATAACAAGTGCGTGAGTGTGGGAGTGTGGTCTTCTGTCTGCATTGTTCTATCAGTGTGTGTACATGGGCTAAGCCTCGTCTCTTGTCTGTGTGCAAGTGGATCTTGCTGTCTACCTTCTTTGCCAGTGAGAGTCGGTCCTGTTGGCAGTTCTCAGCCTGCTGGGCGAGTGGCTTTGAGAGCCGGGTCACCTGGTCCACGAGGAGTTCTTTTTCCAGCGACTGCCTCTCGCTCTCTGCCAGATTCAACTCCAGCTACATGCATAAAGACACAATGATCATAGTCTCTTTCCATGAAACTGTCCTATATAGTTGTATCATAAAAGAAAAAGAAAGAAAGTATGGCCTAAATTCATTCAGTAGATATCATGCACAGGGCTGGCTTGCATGCTAACATGCAATGTTTTTACACATAAACATCTTGTATCGTTGTTGTGTACCTGCTCAATCTTCTTGACCAGTTCGACAGTTGAGGGGTCTTTGCCTTTTAGCTCTTTATAATCAACTGTTCGATTCAGACCTTCGAGAGTTTTGTCCCTGGCTTCTGACAACTGAGAGACGGAGAGAATTAGAGACAAAAACAAGACTACAAGTGCTATATGTGCTCCACGTAGAGGCAAAACTGCTGTCATCAAGTCACTGTCATTGAGGTTTAGAAATAAATAATAATACAGTCATTTCCCACAAGAGCACACTTCACACGAATGAATAAGTAAACAACATGAAAAGAAAGAAATTTAGAATTAGTCAGCTCCTGTCAGTGTTTCGAGTGCCTTGTCCTCCAGGCATTTAAGATCCTATTGCACTGGGAATTTAAAAAGAAATCTCAGCTTAATGTAGTGCCTACATATATGGAAGCTACTTCCCAATAAGGGAAAAGTCACTGGCAAAGTGTGATAAAAGAAATCAAAATCTAAAACGCCACCGGATCCCTCTAAGGGATTGTTTATTTTTTTAATATTCTGACACCCCTTAAGACAGAAGAAATAGAAGGAGAGGTAAGAAAAGCACAAAGAAGATGAGTAAAAAGAGCAGAGAGACATAGAAAACCAGGCAGAAGGACAAGAGAAGACAAAAGATAAAAATGAAATGAGGGGACAGGGCAGACATAATAGATTCAAGCCCTTAGCTGAAACTCTTATTCTGAAACAGCTGCAACCAGTGAGTGAGGGCTTTAGAGTGTAAAATATCAAGTGCTGACATGATTTACTGAATAATTCTTTATATGAATGATGGAAAATGAACATCTAGTACATAAAGTCAAAGGTACCCTGTGGAGTTTTTTTTGTGGAGTCTAGTAGCGCTATGGACCGGTCTTTTATTGAATGTAAACCTGGAACAACAGTCTGCACAAACTTATGCTGTTTGTCCAAGCTTTGTTCAAACAGTTCAAATTGTAGTGGCGATCCCAAAGTTTCAAAGGTACTAAATATGTGAGGCTGAATAAACTGTGTATGAAAGTTTGCCCAAGACGTCAATAACATTCCCATTTGATGGAACAAGAAACAAAGAAAACATTAGAGTCTTCATACAGCGATAGAGAGTTGGCTCATACAGAATATATTTGTGATACAAGTGGAATAATGTTTTTCCAACTTTAAAGGTAGGCTAATACAGTAGAAGGGAAATTGAAATAACCTCCATATGAAGGGGTTAATTGCTTGCTTTGACGAACAATCCAAACCCCAGATTGAAAGACTTGCTAAACCCTGGTTCTAATAACCACTTTTAAACATAGACTATAGAGACAAAGACAAACAGGACAACAACCTGCCTCTCAACGTGTGCGGGAACTGCAGATGGAAATGAACATTTAAAGTAGTTACAGTATCTCAGCAGGGAAGTTAAAGAAAATGCCCCTTTACAGCAAAATAAAGGGAGTCTATATATAAAAAAAACATATAAAGCTGAGATGAGTAAGGAACCATGACAGGAACCATAAAAGGGACGTAAATAAAATAGACGAAAATAGAAAGAAGATAAAAAAAACATCAGATGCCAGAAAAAAACAGAAAATATGGAGAAGACAAGAGAGTGGATAGGCAGCAGAAAGTAAAGAGAGGAGTGTGGAGAAAAAACAGGATGTGGAAAAAAGTGGTACACAGGGGTCTGACCCGCCACGACCTGGCTTATGAAACAGCAGCTTCTCTCCACTCAACCATGCGGTGTGTGCATGCGCACACACACCTGTGCATGTTTACATGCCTGCATCTAATGTAAGAAGTTATGTGTCAGAATTGAAAGACAGCGTGGAACAAAGTGATAATTCCCATTTTCCCTCCCTTCACGGAAGAGATTAATAAAGCCTCTACAGACAGACAGTGAGTCTGATTAAAGCAGACGTCAGTGCTCAGTGTTCCCTCAACGTCATGTGACTCAAGTTTTAATTTATTAGTATGGCTGTCATGTAATTAACTGAGATACGTTAACTAAAAAAGTTACATATGCTATAGAGGGAATAAAAAATCGTGTTGAGAGGCAGATAACACTAACAGTAAGCATCTGATCTCTGAAAGGCAGAGATAGAGATGAGAGAGGAGCAGAGAGTGGAGAGACTGATAAAAGACTGACAGACAGAGGAAGATAAAGTGTAGAGCAAAGGAGAGGCAGCATGAAGTCCAGAGTGAGGAAAGGAGGGAGAGATAGGATGTGAAAGCAGACAAGATAGACAGAATCAGAGGGAGACAGGAGATGCAGAGAAAAAGGAATTGGGGCTGACCAACGGGGACCAGGGTTATCTTTAGTTTTCACAGAGAATATAACTTTAACAACAAATCCTAGATCACAGTGCAAGGAGTTGAATGCATGATTAGTTCATGTCAAACTCAAAATCAAGCAACAAAGCAGGCAAAATGTTCCCAGCTAAACATGCACATGAAGGCACTAAACTTTAAATGATCATAGTGAATCTACGTATGAATTAAAGTCAGACAGCTAATCATTCCCGTCGAAATGTTGTGGTAACATTGTCAAATTCACAATCACGACAAAAAAAAAAAATACAGCCAATTTCAATTTCTTTTTTTGGTATTTACAACTTTAAGAAAGTCAACTACTAACTGCTATGTAACACTTGAAGTGAGCATTCAGTGTATAGTAACCTCTCTACTTTAGAGCTGTTTTAATGTATTTCCTGTCATTAAAGGAAGATGAACTTTTCAGCCTACATTAGAATCTGCAAGTACCCATCTGCGTGTGCCCAGTCCTCCCTTTTGAGTCTGATTGATTAGTGTCCCACCCTCATACGTAAGCACCCTAAACCATTTAAACACTACATGATGGATGGTTTACAGCTGCTCTTCTCTGTCACTCTCCTCTCTGCTCCTACATTTTTATATGCGTCCTCCTCCCTCTGTTTTTATGCGTTGTTTGTCTTCCCCTTTGTATTCATCTGTCTCTTTTCTGCCTGCCTGCCTCTCTGTTTTCTTCATCAGACTGTCACAAAGAATTGCTGTTTTCTTGGCTCATGAATGCTGTAAAGCATTGTACGTGTGACAGCATCATCGCAAACTACAATTCGCTCAGTTAGTAGTTGGCGTGATGGCTTAAAGAGTCCCACAAAAGATGGCACACTGCATGCCCAAAGTATAACAATGACCTTATTTATATAGCCCTTCTGAAAATTAGGTTACAAAGTTCCTCGCAATTAAAAGGGATAAAAGACAAAGGGACAGATCAGTAAAGCAGAAAGGTCAGTAAAGTAAAACAGCAGAAAAATCATAATCATAATAAGGTTACATAAGGTTAATTAGCAGGACATGTACGAGCTTAACTGAAGCTTTCATAAGCCCCAAAATGAGGAACACATTTTAATTAGATATAAAAATATGCATTTTAACTTGGCTTCTACATAAATATGTAACAGCAGGTCACATAATATCAGAAACACGCATAATATTAGTTAACTGATTTACACCGGTAATATCAAACTGAAGTAATGTTGCTCTGGGGAAAAATCAGCTGTTGGTTTTTTTTCTGAGTGGGAGTACGATGTGCAGCAAGGCAGTTCTGGGGGTTTAGTCATGGAAGATAATTCAAGCTTCATATGCTTCATGAAAATGTTAAATCAATGAAAGCAGACAAAGCGAACACAATGTCAGATAAGGCCACTAGAAATACACAATTTAAAAGTTAAGGGGCATAAAATAGCTTGTGATGGGAAGAGTTTCGAAAGATGATACTGCTTATGCGGGGCTGACTTCCTCTGGCACAGTCTAAAGACCTCTGACAACAAAAGCCCTCACTTTCACTCTGGGATACAGGAATATTTATAAGGTATGGTCAGGTTCCTGCCTGCAGAGGACCTCGGGCTACACCAAGGCTCATAAGAAACTTTATAAGAAAGATAACTAGGGGCCAGATCATGCATGACCTTTAAAGTAATCAGTGATTTGGAGTTATCACCCCAACAGTGAATGTTAGCAGCCAAGGACAAGGAGAAATGCAATGCAAAGAAATCTACTGTGTGAATCTTGAGCAGAGCTAACTTACTGGTAGGCCAACAAATTCATCCTTGACCGACCACTGTAACAGCGCCGTGACTACATTCGGGTTACATCACAACTTGTGATGTACACAACCTGTAGGCTTGCCTGAGTTAGAAAGCTGAATATTCATATTCTTGGCTATTTAGGCAGCAGCGTGAAGGAAAGTTGGATTATAGTGAGTTACCGAATTACTTTCAAAAGTTGCAGAGTGGACTTTTGTATACCACACAATGTGTCTGTGTTTTGCTTTTACTGCTTTCTTTCTAGCGGTCTCACTAAGTCTCTGACATACAATTCACAGTGACTTGCACATCTCTCAAGACATGCCTGACTGGGGGGTTTCTCTGTGGTAATACGTTCCAGACCGGTTGGCCAAATATTTAAGAGAGGGCCAGACAAACAATATGACTCAGCACTGTAGGGATAGTGCAGAATCTTATCAACCCCACGCTGTTATACATCCTACTCTATTACTGACTGTGTGTTTGTTCTATAAATACATCTCTGTCTTTAGGTTGCTGAAATTAACTGTGCATGGGATTTTACATTACAGATGTATAGCTAGTCATTAGAGGACTGTTGCTGCTGAGGGGTATTATCACAACTTCACAAAGACTGCACTGATCTCAGTGGGTGCGCCAATGCGTTTGCACCTGTATGTGTTTGAGATGTTGACATGCCAGCGATTCATAAACAAGCAGTAAATTCAGAATCCAACTCCAACCCCTGTTTACTTTTCAGCAATTAAAATTCCTCAGAGCAAATGAAAGCCTCAGAGTATATTGAACTTCAATAGTCTCACAGATGGCCCGATCTATCTTTGTCAAAATTTCCCATCAAAGGGGAGGGGGGGGGGGTCTGTCTGCAATG
>NC_045755.1:9857228-9866298 GCF_008692095.1 Etheostoma spectabile | reverse complement strand
CAGGTCACAGATGAATACAAATACACAATATATATAATAAATTGACAGCAAGGCAGTTGCATGGAAATTGAATTCACATGGAGAATTAATTTGCAAGGAGAACGAATTGAGCCGGCCAGCCTCCTGCAATAGGAGAGACCATGGTGATTCACTTTTTGTAGCCGGGGGAGGTAGATGACTGCATGAGGGAAAACTGATTTAGATATGATTAGCTATTCATACAAAGAATAGAGGGGGAATGTGGAATAAGTGGACGGATGAATGAACAGACAGATGTAACTGTTGATTGTTAAAGTTCCAGAAGTTACATGTGTATCCAAGCAAGACTGAGTCTACAGCCATGCCAGCAGTTGCAGAGAATGCTAACATGCTGATGTTGAGCAGGTGTAATGTTTACCTTGTTTATCATCTTAGTTTAGTGTGTAAGCATGCTAACATTGGCTAATTAGCACAAAAGTCATCGTACAGCTGAGCTTATGAAAATTGTCATTACTTTTTGACCTGAAGGTGGTGCTAAACGAGAAGTTAAGAGCACACTAATGTTATTACAATGTACTCTGAGGAGGACATGGATGTCTGTATCGTATTCCATGGCAATCCATGTGATATTTGTTGATGTATTTCACCTAAAGACCACAAATGTCAACCTCATGGCGGAGCTAGAGGAAGAGTCAGGGCCAAAGTCTAAGTCAGTAGGATTTATCCTCTGGGGATCATGAATGCCTGTGCAAACTTTTACTGCGATCCATCAAGTCTTGCTTTGCCAGACCTTCTTTCACTGCTCTGCAGAAGAGGGTCTGGCTAGTCCACACAGCAGTTATTGGCATTTTTTTTTTAAACCAATAACAATTGTCATGGTTGGTGCTAAGGTCTGCACGGAGACACTGCAAAATAGCCTCAGGAAGGAACTTATTTTGGTGGAACGTGCACGTTCAAAAGTTGTTTTACGCGTGCCATAGAAAACTCAGATAGAATAGATAGTCTAGCTAGCTGTCTCAATTTACCATGCAGAGATCGGAAGAGCAGTTAACCATAGTCCTCATAAATCCACTGGAGGTTAAAATTCCAACACAAAGAAAGCGGACACTGACAAAAAGGCATGTGTCCGGAGGAATTACTTGCGGCACCGGGGCAATCCCGGAAGTGGAACGTCAAGGATATAGACTACAGTCCATCTAATGGCTACTGGTATATTTCAGTCGGGACCAAATTGTCATCAATAGAGCCGTGCTGTAAGCATGGCTAAAAAGGACAGAAGGTAGGAATGTACTGTATCAACGGCCAAATGCAAGGTCAGTCTGAAAAGAAAGAAAAAGAAAAGGGAGAGGAAACATATGTGAAAAGGGAAGGGAGGTAGTTTGTTGGAAAATACAGTGGTGTGAAAAAAGTGTTTGCCCCCTTCCTCATTTCCTGTTCCTTTGCATGTTTGTCACACTTAAGTGTTGGAACATCAAACCAATTTAAACAATAGTCAAGGACAACACAAGTAAACACAAATGCAATTTGTAAATGAAGGTGTTTATTATAAAGGTGAAAAAAAATCCAAACCATCAGGCCCTGTGTGAAAAAGTGATTGCCCCTAAACCTAATAACTGGTTGGGCCACCCTTAGCAGCAACAACTGCACCAAGCGTTGCGATAACGTGCAATGAGGCTTTTACAGCGTCCTGGAGGAATTTTGGCCCACTCATCTTTGCAGAATTGTCCTAATTCAGTTACATTAGAGGGTTTTCGAGCATGAACGGCCTTTTTAAGGTCATACCACAACATCTCAAAGGATTCAGGTCAGAACTTTGGCTAGCCACTCCAAAGTCTTCATTTTGTTTTTCTCAGCCATTCGGTGGTGGACTTGCTGGTGTGTTTGGATCATTGTCCTGCTGCAGAACCCAAGTTCGTTTCAGCTTGAGTACACGAACAGATGGTCGGACATTCTCCTTCAAGATCTCTTGGTAGACAGCAGAATCATAGTTCCTTTATCATGGCAAGTCTTCCAGGTCCTGAAGCAGCAAAACAGCCCCAGACCATCACACTACCACCACCATATTTTACTGTTGGTATAATACTTGGACACACACCTTCTAAAGAGTTCCACTTTTGTCTCATCGGTCCACAGAATGTTGTCCCAAAAGTCTTGGGGATCATCAAGATGTGTTGTGGAGAAATTGAGACGAGCTTTGATGTTCTTTTGCTCAGCAGTGGTTTTCTCCTTGGAACTCTGCCATGCAGGCCATTTTTGCCCAGTCTTTTCCTGATGGTGGAGGCATGAACGCTGACCTTAACTGAGGCAAGTGAGGCCTGCAGTTCTTTGGACGTTGTTGTGGGCTCTTTTGTGACCTCTTGGATGAGTCGTCGCTGCGCTCTTCGGGTAATTTTGGGCGGGCGGCCACTCCTGGGAAGGTTCACCACTGTTCCATGTCTTCGCCATTTGTGGATAATGGCTCTCACTGTGGTTTGCTGGATTCCCAAAGCTTTGGAAATGGCTTTATAACCCTTTCCAGACTGATAGATCTCAATTACTTTCTTTCTCAATTGTTCCCGAATTTCTTTGGGTCTCGGCATGATGTGTAGCTTTTAAGGATCTTCTGGTGGACCTTACTGTGTCAAGCAGCTCCTATTTAAGTGATGCCTTGATTGTGAACAGGTGTGGCAATAATCAGACCTGGGTGTGGCTAGAGAAATTGAACTCAGGTGTGGACAACCACAGTTATAGTATGTTTTAACAAGGGGGGCAATCACATTTTCACACAGGGCCATGATGGTTTGGATTTTTTTTCACCTTTAATAATAAAAACGTTAATTTACAAATTGCATTTTGTGTTTACTTGTGTTGTCCTTGACTATTGTTTAAATTGGTTTGATGTTCCGAAACACTTAAGTGTGACAAACATGCGAAGGAACAGGAAATGAGGAAGGGGGCAAACACTTTTTCACACCACTGTATATAGTTACTTTCAATGAAACAAAACCCCCAAAAAACCCTCACCAATAGAAGGAAGGATGGTCGCAAAGTTAAGGAGTAAAAGAATAAATAAACTAACAATGGGAGAAACAGTAGAAAGCAAGAATGAAAGCAAAAGGATGACAATGACAAGGCCTGTTGTAGCAAACAGCAGATAAACAACAGAAGGAGTAAACAGATGGAGGAAAGGGAAAGGGGATTTTTTTCTCGAAAAAGCAGCACATGGTGAAGTCTGTTCCAACACTGCGTTCATCCAAAAGTGCAAAGGACTCTGATGAGAAGTCTGGTCCAGCAGCAAGTCAAACCCTGTTACTCTCATCCAGAGCAGCAACACACCCAATCCCACGACGCAGCTACTTGCAGGGAAACTCAGTGTGTGTCTCGCTCAAACCTCTCTCCTATGCGTCTGTCACTCTCTATGTATTGCAAAGTTGCTGGAATGGCTTTGTGTTTTTATGTGATTTATTCACATAAATGTCTCATTCTGTCTGTGAAAATCACACAGTGTTTGCTTGTTTGGGTTTTTCCATTTTGGCTTAGATCTTCATCTTCTTTCTGCAGTTTATTTAGAAAAAGTACTGTTTCTGTCTCTGTTGAAACTTCTGAGAATGGTTGTACACAGTCAGTGCACCTCAACAAAACAAAGTGATAGGATCTGCACTAAAAAAAGGGTTATACATTGACCATTTTTGACGAGTGTTCGAAGACAGCAAAAGTAATGGTGTGCAAACCAAAAAAACAATACATTTTCACAATTCTTATAATGTTGTTTCATACAAAACACTTTGTCTCGGATGGAGAAGTGATGGAGGGTCAGTGCATGCTCGCAGTAGTTTTGTGTTAGGTCAAGAGAGTCTGTGCAGAGACTTTTTCTCAAATGCAAAAGTCAAATTCATCTGGAATATGGTCAAAATAAATACTTAGAATATGAAAATTTAGCCTGTTCATTAGATTAAAAAGAAAGTCCTCTAACACAATACATTTACTAGAATAATTCTAAAGTCTCATCATAAGAAGAAGCTTCAAAAGCATTTCAAAACACAGATCTGCTCATGAGTGGTGCTCTAAGTGAATTTCCTAGCGTCTGCAAGAGGTTGGACTTTTGGAGTTCCCCTAACAAAAATACACATAAAGTTGAACAATAGTCTGCAATACCCGAGATAACTCACTTCACACTCAATCTACTTTCTGAGATCCTATGAAGAATCTCCACTGAGACAACATAAATCACTTAAATGTCTAAATTGTTGTTTTTTTCTCACACATACAACCATTTGCCAGAAGATTCCAAAGGAACCTTGCAGACACCACACACACACACCCACCCACAACACCACACACCACACACACACACACACACACACCCACACCACACACAACACACACACAACGTAAAGAAAGCACAAGATGTGTTTTTAATTGAAGGTGTGCTGTAAGCTATATGTGGTAACACCAGGAGGAACTTATTGACAGGTCTGACTGCGCAGATAGGATTTTGAATCCAATGAGCGAGGCCACATCATGAGCTGTGATTGGACACTGGGGATTTCTGAACAGCAGTAAAAATCTGCACAAATTAGTGAACAGTAGTAGTTTGATGGTGCTTGAACAACTACAGTAGTACTTCTAGTAGAGAACACAAACTTTTGTCAACTGTTGTAAACAGTTAAAAAGACACAAAGATACATACTGAGCAAATGCACTTTAAACAAACTGTTGATGCCCTATAGAAATTAAAACTTGCATTGATGTGCAATTCTTGTTCAATATAATTAAATACCTGGGGAAGGCCTACATTGCAAAAATAAGTAGAACAAAACTCTTTTCATAGTAGAGTGCACCTTTGCTGGAACCATACAGCAGGCTCTTTTTCCAGCTGATACTAGTTTATCAAAAATATAAAAAGTGTTTTCTTCATTTCTTGTCAGTAAGGCATGACATGCAGACAAAGGATAAGTAGGTGTTGGGAGACTGTCACTTGGACACTTTCATCCCTGTTCACACAACAGTAAATATTTTAATGAATGATTTCTATGAAACATTGCTATCCTCAATAATTCAATTCAATCTCATAAGTAGTACACACAAATCTTTCCACCCAAAAAGTAGTTTGCAGTTCTGAGAGTTTAGTGGAATTACCTTTTTTTCAATGTTCTATAAGTGTGGCACTACAAAGTGTGACTTGATGTATTAATAAGAAATAATAAATTTAGTTTGAATTTGGCTGTGTATCTGCAAATATCTGTGTTTGGATGTGTATAAGTAGGTTTTATTTTGCCGGTATACATCCCCACCTCTATCTGCAGCATGGTGATCTCTCCCTCCAACTTGTTCTTGAGGGGCTGTACCTTCTTCTTCAGGTCTATCTGTCTCTTCTCCTCATTAATCTGTAAATGAAAGTCTCTCATCTCCTTGTCCAGGGCCTCCAGTGTCATGTTGCCCTTAGTAATGGCTGCCTCCTGGATGTTCACCTTTTCAAAGTAGTTGAATAACACCTCTTCATGCTCCAGGAGCTGGATGCCACTGTAGGACAAACACACACACACACACACACACACACACACACACACACACACACACACACACACACCACACATTAATTGACATGTAGTTTAGATCCTCTACTCGAATTCAGGCTACATTATGTAAGCTCCAAATCATGAACATACAGAAAATTGCGGCGCTGTATGGCCTTTTCGTGATTCCTGTTTATTTCCAGAAGTGCTTCTTCCTGGAGGTTGATCATTTGTGTGAGTTTCATCAACTCCAGTTTGTTTTCCTCATACTCCTGAGTGATCTGATGGTGCTTCCAGGCAACCTAGAAGATGTATAAAGAGTGTTACATGTTTTTAGAACCATAAAAGGGGAATTTAGTGCAAACATGAGGATACTTTTAAACTAAACTTGTACCGCACACAACTCTAAATACAGATGCACAAACTTAAAATCACCACTCATACATACAAAACATTTGTTTAGCTTCATTTTGGTAAAAAAAAAAAAAAAAAAGACCTGTTTTTGGTCCTAATTGCAACGGAATGCTTTCACTTGATGGTGCTTAAACAACTACAGTAGTACTTCTAGTAGAGAACACAAACTTTTGTCAACTGTTACTGCTTACTATTTAAAAAGACACAAAGATACATACTGGGCAAAGTGGATGTGGGTTTTGCCTCTGTTCAACCCTAGGTCCTCTGAATCCTGTAATTCTTAATGACATATTTAATCTGTTTATTTAAACTGCTAGACTTCTCATACTAATACTAGCGAGCTTTCGACAAAGAAGACCCACAGTTGTCTTGACTGGTCTCATCTCTGTTTGTGTGTGTGTGTGTGTGTGTGTGTGTGTGTGTGTGTGTGTGTGTGTGTGTATGTGTGTGTGTGTTTGCGTGTGTGTGTGCCTGGACCTTGGAGATGTCATTGCGCAGTTTGTCCCTTATTTTGGAGCTATCAGAGATCTTCATTCGAGCCATTGTGACTGAGCTGGAATGGACACACATAAACGCACACATGTGAATTGTATTATTTATAATATACACAATACAAGATCTGCAGATATAGCTTCACTGATGACAACAAACAAATGCATGGACCAAATTCAAACAAAACATAAATGTACACACCGGTCCTTGTTGATGACAATGGTACGTTGGATCTCTGTCTCATTTTCCAGCACTTTAACCTGCTCTGTCAGCTCTGTGATTGTCTGTGAGGCGATCTGCTTCAGTCTGACATACTTTTTCTTCTCTTCCGTAATCATGTTGCACAGCTTACAGTACTGTAAAACTCTAAGAGACAAAACACTGATTCACAATGAGCCCATTCTTGATCAGTCATCTGTTCTTTTGATCATTTGCTTTTACTTAGCCAGTGATAAATGTAAAACACAGTGAATTTAATTTCTTTGTTTAGCCCAAACATCGACATCTGCTCTTGGGTTTTAGGTCAAAGTGTGCTAATAAAAAGTTGGCAATATCAGTATACCATCCTCATAATATCAAAGGGTTGAAATCTGAACTAAAGTTTTGTTAACATAGTAAAAAGTCATATTTGTGTTCTTAACAAATGTTTAGTAAATCATGTTATGACAGAACTCTTAGTCTTATGCAGTGTGACATTTCATTACATTTCAATTTACCATTCATGTAAGACATGCAAATTGTGAACAGTGACTGCTAAATATGAGAACGGTTTTCAGAGAGGATACACAATATTTTATTATCATCTCTGTTTTTGCAAGACTAGGTGCAGTTTTCGGGCAGATCAACATCAGAATGTAGTCTGTGTAGTCGTGAACTAACTGAATGTAGATGGAGTCTGCTGTCGTACTGGGTGGTTCCAGATGCATTAGTCTGTGCCTGAACACTGAAGTATGACCAATTAGTAAGCTTGGCTTTTCTACCCTGACAACATGTGCAGATGTCTGAATTAATTGTGATCCGCACAGATCGGAGGAGTCAAACAAATAACCAGGGATTCAATTATCAGTCACATCAACATAAAGTAGAGAAATTCAATTTGCTGTCCACACTGATTGATCTTTTGACCCTGGACGCAGGAACACCATTACTGCCACTGCACACAATGCAAAAAGCAATGTGTATTTACTGTATTAAAGTACTGTAAAATACTACATAATAACAGCTTAGCACCTTCTCCGAAACCCAAATCTTGTACATCAGGACAAACACACACCTTTGCATTTAATGAAAGGTGATTGACAAGGAAATTAGAAGAGAAAACAACAATGACACCTGCGCTGTAGCATAGCATTCAGCTTGTTGTGGTCCATGATGATGAGGTCTTTTTCTCGCAGCTCGTGCTGGATTTGCTGGTTCAGCTGCTGTGGATAGAGTTACACAGGGGAAACTACAGTATCATCACTTCTGTGTGGGTGTGTGTATATGTGTGCGTATGCCCACAAACATCAATCTTCAATCAGATTTGCGGATGTAAATAAAAAAGGAACAATAAAGTAGCTGATCAAGCAGTCATGGTTTTGCATGTAGAGTTTTAAGTTTTTTTTGTAGCTAGTCATTGTCATTACTCACTAATCAGGTATGCGACTGCATGAATCTGTAGTTGCAAGTGATACTGTATTAGAAAAACCTTTGATTCCATTAGACAGGAAGACTCGCATGGAGCCAACATGAAAACAGAAACCAGGGAACCATTTATAAAAGTCATTTCTGCCAAAGATGTCCCCCTAAGACTTTTACTTCAGTTTAGCTGAACTAGAATTGCCGAGTCTCTCT
Source organism: Etheostoma spectabile (assembly GCF_008692095.1). Lineage (NCBI taxonomy): Eukaryota > Metazoa > Chordata > Actinopteri > Perciformes > Percidae > Etheostoma > Etheostoma spectabile. The sequence goes on along the minus strand of NC_045755.1, from coordinate 9,858,085 downwards.
ATATATTCTTTTCTAATCAATCTGAAATGATCACATTGTGGTGACAATAATAGTGTTAGGTCAGTAAAGAAAAAAGACATTTGCACTATTTGAAAATTGTGTTTTTGTAATTTTTGGTTGCTTTCCTGTCACACTCAAGAATGCCTAAAATATGGACCTACTTTAGTTCCTCAATGTTATTAAAAGGCACTAATGAGGACATTAATACAATATTTTAAAAGTACTTTTGTGTATGTTTTTGCATGTATCTGTGTATGTTTGTAACCTCAGCCCTCAGCAGTTCGTGGTGCTTCTGGCCCCTCTCCTCCACTTTGATCCGTGTCAAACATCTGAGGTTATGGAGTTCTTCTCGGAGGCAGTTTGACTCCCTCAGGAGCCCCTGAATCATCCCATACTGCTGCATCTTCTGGCTCTCCTCCTCAGAAACTGATAGCTGGTTGGGAACACACATTTGGTGTCAGTTTTCAGTTGAAAGATCTCACAATTTGACTAAAATTGAAAGGTTACTGACAGCAGAATGGGACAGCAAAATGGACTAAAAGTCTTGGAATACCAGAAAGATAGATAGAGGACGAATATTGAAACCTTTCTGTGTTATGTTGAAACTTTTCCTCAGAGAGATCACTAAAGTTTTGCCTAACAATATGACATTGGATAAGATGATAATGTGATGAGAAATCTAATTTTGCTATCTAACTCTGTAGATGAAGACGCATTTACTTGCCAAAAAAAAAGTCATAAAAAAAGTTCTGAGACTATTAAAACCAAGTTATTGTTAAATCAACACTTTGCTTTCACAATTTAAATACACACACACACACACACACACACACACACACACACACACACACACACAC
>NC_045755.1:9803466-9857218 GCF_008692095.1 Etheostoma spectabile | reverse complement strand
CACACACACACACACACACACACACACACACACACACACACACACACACATATATGCTCCACAAAAATAATTTGTTAGAGGGCTACTGCAGAGAATTGCATTATATTTTACAGCTGCTAATGATAATTTGGCCACCCACACACACTGCTCCCACCTGTTTTTCGAAGGCAACTTTGAGAGCATCCACCTCTTTCTGAAGCTCCATTCTCTGCTGAATACTGGCCTCTTTTTTGGGAACAGCATCCAACTAGAAATTCAAGTCAGAATGTAAAGTCTGTTCAAGTCTTCAGGGTGCAAGCAGATCTTATATCTGCTGTATAGTCATTTGTTTTCCTAGTTGTTAAAAATCAAGTAAATGAGGATCCAGTAAAACTTCAGATCAAATTCAGTCAGTGCATATTCAATCTGACATTAAACATTGATTGAAAAATAATTAATACTATATGTCAGAGTTTCCCTGAGGCATCTCTGATAGCTATTGGATCCAGTAACACTGAAACGGTTTCTCTGAAAATAATAAAAAATGAATGCCTTCATACGTTGGGACTGCCTCTCTCTACAGGGTTACCTGGCTTCCTGCTGAGTGATATGAGCTACACCGCTTCATATTTAAAAACGGTTAGCCCCGAGAAGAAGAAGGCTTAATAAATAAAGCCACAACTTTATTTCTCTAATGTCACTATTTTACGTTCATATTAGGCCTGCGTGAAGTTAAGAACACAACTTTGTGTAAATATCATAGCCATCAATCACCTTCTGTTAGAGACAAATGTAAAGCATTTTTGTGGTACTGTTGAATACTTGTGTAAACAGTCTTCGGTAAAATCAATTATGAGTTATTGTTCATGTGAGAGTCCTTATTGATTGGCAGATTTGTGGAAACGAATGAATCATATTGTACAACTGCTTTGTTTTCAATATTTCCTTAATGTGTGAATTCCCTGATGCGTCGTTGTGATTTCCTTTCGTAGAGTTACAGTATGTGCTTGTGCGATGTGCTGATGCATTTCCCATGACTCTTGTTCTCCTCTTCTTTCGTTTTGAAAACTATAAACATCAGTACAATTCCAGGAAGCTCAAGAATAGAAAATTACTTCTGGTGTAAAGCAGATTAACGATTTAATGTGCTGATCACTGGCACTGTGACATTTACACTCAAAATGCTCCCATACCTGTGTGGAAGCCTTTTTTTGTAAGCCAGTTTTCCACACCAATTGCCAATATAAGTAATATATATAATATATATATATTATAAGTAATATATAAGTAATAGTAAAAACATAATGAGGAGTGTGTGTTTGAACATTGTGAGGTTTACTGGTAAAGCAGCAATTAGCAACTCTGGATGTACAAAAAGTATATATACATAAATACAAAATAAGAGAAGCCTTAAGGTGCTAAAAAAAACAAGACCACTCATGGATACTGCAACTACCTAAAATTGTAGCATGTGTTTCTTCTATACTTATTACTATTAAAAGTAATAATCTACAGGTCACCTGTGCCCGTAACTCATTGTGGATAAATTGCGTGTGCTCTAGCTGCTCAGTGGCCATGGTCAACGCATGCTCCATCCTCTTGAGGGCTTGCATCTGCCTGAGGAGAAACACAGGAACCTTTAAATATGTATCATTTTCACAAGGCTGTGACTTGTACACAAAATGAGAAAACTCAAAATGAGGCTCATTATTTAAATTCCTATCAAACATACAGCAGCAGAATGCAGCTAAAGAAATGCTCTGAACAAATGAAATGTACTATGTTAAATATTTAAACTATTCCCAGAAACATTCTGTGTGCATACTGAAAAGTACAGCAACATGCTTAGGAAACTAAAACCACAGGATTTTGACTGAATGTCAAATATATATGAAATAACACATTTACAGTACATTGTACATTTATAGGTGCAATAGCCTTTACACACAGGGTGTAATTATTGAGGTGTGTGGATATAAGGGGACTCATTTACATGTGTGATGGAGCTCAGCTTGACATCACTCTGTACCTATTTTTCTCCCTCAGCTGCACAGATTGGCTCTCAAACAGGTGCTTCCTGTCGAGCATGATGTTCTGCAACTTCATTTCCAGGATACCTCTGGTGATGAAAAAAACACAATGACATGCTTCAAAACACCCAGCAAAAGCCTCTCCTCAGACTAAAACACTCTCTCCATAATGTCCATTTCTGACTGTGACTGTAAAAGTTTATACCTGTTCCCCATGAATTCAGCGTCCTCCTCCCTGTTGACCTGCTGCTCTTTTAGCAGCTGTCTGCACTCCCTCTGACTGGCATCTACTTGGGCCCTGAGGCCCTCCAGCTCCTCATTCAACTCCTTCTTCTTCAACCTCAGAGAGTGGTTACGCTCGTTCACCTCCTTCACTTGCTTCTCCATTTCTGAAATATCTGTATTTAATAATTCTATCTTCTTCATTGCAGATCTAATGTGTTTGGAGGGAGGGTTGAGAGAAAATCCAAAACATACAAAGAACAAGTGTAAGTATAAAGCCAAGAGTGTCTGTGTATTGCTCTTCCCTTGCCCTGTAAGAGTGCATATCTTATGAAATAACAGCAAGTGTGCATCCATCTTTTACATACACCCCCCAGTATCCCTCAGCTTTGTGAATTTCAGATTACAAGTCACAGCTCACATGGCTCATACAGACAGTTCCACTGCATCACTTGCAAGCCAGATTTAATTTGAAATAAACATAAAAGAGACTGCAGTGCCAGTGGAACAGTTCTCTGATGATGAAGAGGCTTTTGACTGCAGCTGCACTTTAATACAAAGATTAATGATGTCCGATGCACATGTTTGCCATGTTTCTTTTTTAATTAAATAAGAGGGACTGAAACCCTCAAATTCTTGAGAAAAATGTGACTGTTGCGACAAATGTTACCCAGTTTTTCAGTTCCTCATACTTCCTTTTTGCAGGGTTGCAAAGCCTAATGTGCAGCCTAAAGCACGTGGCTGGAAAGATATGTTACAGAGAGAAAACAAAAGGAATGGTTTGAGCCAACTGACAGGGAGTGACTTAACTTTCAAAAGATGTTTCTGCTGTCTTTTCTTCTTGTGTCTCACTGAAGCACCCTTACTAGCTATTTTTCTTTCTGGTCTTTGAAATGTTCATTTTCTGATCTTCCCCAATAACAAATATTGAAGGGTTATATGTGCTTACTCCCTCTTCGAGCATTTCCTCTCAATCTCCTTTAAAACCTGGTCAGGGATGGTGATGAGCCGGGCTTTCTCAGCCTTGTTACACACACACACACACACACACACACACACACACACACACACACACACACACACACACACACACACACACACACACACACACACACACACACACACACACACACACACACACACGTGAAAGAAAGCACAAGATGTGTTATTTAATTGAAGGTGTGCTGTAAGCTATAACACACACACATACACACACCTCTTTAAGCTCTATGATCTCCATCATGTCCTCCAGCTCTTTCTGTTCTTTCAATATCTGCGTTTCATGGGCTTCCACATCTTCTGTCAGACTTCTGTGCAGGGAATGAGGGTAACATATGCACAAACAGAACGCTTATTATCAGAAGAATTTTCATTAACAGCACTTAAAATATTCAGCTGCATCCATTTCTTATTAAAACGGACAATGAGAGCACACCGAATGAACCTGAAAAGATATATAGAAGCAATGAGGCAAAGCCATGAAGCGCTCCATGGTGTAAATATGTACACCTGTTTCAATCTTCACGGCAACCTGAGCAAACTGCATGTGTGCCCTGCTCACTGAACAACAGCTGGATGATATACCTGACTTGTAGTTGTTTTTGGGAAACCTCTTTCCTCAGATCTTCATGTTTGTCCTGCAGGGCCTTTGTTCTGCTCTCCAGCTCCTGGAGGACACACCCGCAGCATGAACATTAGATCACATATCAAGCAGGTGATGACAATTTCATTGAGCTCAGGAGACCGGCAAAATACTAATGTTTTTTATCCTCTCATATTTTAATGTCTCATCTAACCTCTGGCAGTTCTGCACATGGATTTTTGTTTTTTAAGACTCATAAACTGTCTTCTAATGCACTGATGAAAAATAATATTAAAGTCTTTTAGTTGTGTAAATGGTAAAACATTTTTCCGTGCTAGTATTAGTTCTAATCTGAGTATGAATGTAAACAACTGCAACTAAACCATCTGTTATCAATTCAACTTGTTTAATGTAATGCACTCTGAAGCTAGTGTAATTAAAAATGTATGTGAGAACTTAATAATGAAATACATAGCTTATTAATCATATTTGACAAGTGTGTTTGTGTGTGACAGATAGAGAAGAAGGCACATTGTTTGTTGTTTCAATAACAAATGGAAAGGCCCCTTTACACATACACTGTTACATCTGCTACTTGTCTAGTAAAGGCAGCAGCTTCTGCTATTCTAATAAACAGAAGAAGGAAAGCTTGCATGACTATTATTTGACCATACACTTCTGATGTTTTACATTTTAATTGTTCATGAGTCCTGGTCCTACTGCCATACTTGATATTCATGTTGAGCCGTCAAAATGCTGCACTGCAATCATGGCTCCCTACAGTATAGAGAAGCAAACCGGCTTGTCACTTGTTCTAAAGGTATGAAAAGCAGAACTGTAGTAGATAGTATTCAAAGTATTCAAAATTTGAAAGTTAATTAAAGCTGCTGAATATATTCAACAAGTTCTACAAAGCTCAAAATCTAAACTTCTTTTACCATGAGCGTAACCATAACCATCATTTTGATTGATCGAGGATGATTAGAGATTTGTGAATAAATTGCTTCTTAAGACTTCCCTAATTCTGTTAACATTCTTGATTTTATTTTACCTATTCTGAGGTTTAGTGCTGCTCATCCAAGTGTTGGAAATATTTGGGAAAACAGCATTACATTGTGGTAGACTTCTGATCAGTAATGAACATAACACAGTATTAATATGACTAATGGCATCCTTCAAGTACTGCAGTTTCAAAATCAAGACGATATTGGGATTCAAGAATGATATCATTGTTATTTTTCACTGTAAATGTTTTTCTTTAATCAGCATGCCGAGAATCATGTATAATACAGCGTGAGCAGAGATTCAGAGAGGAGGCGAGTATGCTATCAGAAACTGTCCAAAGACATACTATTATAGGCTCTGATGTCTGTATATTGTAAGGGTATATTTGTTTTTACTTTTAAATAATATATTTAACTGCTTTGTCATGCGTTTTTTATGACAGTTGCCGTTTTATCTGAATGGGAGATTGCAATACAAAATGTTTCAAATGGCTCCAAAAAAGAGCCAATGGCAAGTCTTAATAGTGAGGGATTAAGTCTGGATGGAGGCTTAAAGTAAAACTCATATTTATCCTCTGAAGACAGTTGTTGCAGTAGTAATCCACGTCTCTAAAACTACACCTGGATGGTGAAATAATGAACTTACAGCAGGTTTTGGCTGAATCTCATTCTCTTTCTCCAGATACTGCTTCTCTTCCCGCAGACTGCACAAGTAAGCGTTGAGGTGGGTTAAGAAGAGAGCGAGAGAGGGTAGAGGAGAGGGAGGGTAAAGTTGAACAACCAAACAAAATGTGTTATTAACAGAAAGAAATAACCTGTTTCATTTCCTGGTTAAACAGAAAGAGGAATGTGAATAGAGGAATGGGTATTTACGTTCTTTAAAAAATATACTGGTGTGCAGTTTCCAGGTAAGCAAAACCAAATTCTTGTTACTTGAAAGAGGAAACACCAAAAATGAAAGGATGTAATGGGTATTAAAAGCTTTGCATAAGTTGCTATGAAAGGTTTCTACTATTAGTGAGTGAATAAAAATATCTAAATGCTACAGTATACTATAGACACACATAATGTATAAAAGAACCAGCATACACAAGCTTTCTCATTCATACAACACAGAATCATAAATCAAGTACCCAACACAGTATAAACGTGCATATAAAAACATAATTTCTATGAATTTTTTATCTCCCTGCGGCATATGCTTTTTGTGCATTTGATTAAAGTTTGTATGAAGTAGTTTCGAGTCAGCTTTGTCATTGTGTAAAACCTTACAATAGCACATAGTGTACAGCTACACGTTTCACAAAGTAAGTGATATTAATCTTCCTGACAAGTTGATCTATTGGAGATTACCTGATATACAGAGAAAGCTGCATGAACGCTAAAATATGTGACTGGAAAAAGTGCTGAATTCCTGTGTATCTCTTTGGCTAAAGATAAAGGGTGATGCATGGTGAGCATCTGCTCATCACATGCAAACCGCTGGCCATTTGGTCGGGAGAGGAGAGGGGAAATGAACAGAATAAAAGTCAGAAAGAAGGGGAAAATATGAGACTGGAGGGGAAGAAAGAAAGGGCAGAAAGATAAAGGAGAAAAATAAATGATGAGAGCCTGAGGACAAGAGAGCTCACCACCAAAATGCTGTCACAAACAATATGCACACTCAGTGTCCAAACCTGTCTATTACAGCATCCTCAGAGAATGCCCTGTAAGTGGTTTCCATTTAATATTTCAATTACGGCTGGACCTTCAACTCTCTGCCTCATTGTGTGTGCTCTGCACTAAAAATCACTGTGTCCTACAAATCATATATTTGCAATACAGTGGTGAGTTTACGTGCTGTGAGTGGTTTATATTGCTGAAGCAATCCAGGGTTGAATGCAATGTAGGGAATGCAATGCAGGAAAAAGAAAAGAGATCTGCTTAAAAGCTTGCTTTCAGTGCCACACAGAAACTGATTTAAATAATTGTATTGCTAATCATTCATCTCACAGTTCAACTGCTTTCAGTCTTAACAGACACACATCAACAGACAGTGACTAAAAGGTACCCTTTAACTGAAAGCTCACATACCCCAAGAGATAGTTTACCTACTGTCATTGCTTACACACCAACTGACATTTTAACTATTTACACTGCACACAGGAAACTATCTTGGGTGATTCAATCTTCAACTGATATTTCAACTGATTTCATAGTTTCGTAGTTCAACTACTTTTATCTCAGTCTGACAATTTGACCGCCTACAGGGCATAGACATTTGCATGTTTGCACCCATTTTCCACGTGAAATTTCATTCGCTTTCATCATTTCAAATGGCATTTCAACTACTTTCATCTATTTAAATGACATTTCAACTGACTGCTTAAAGTGCTTCAATTTGCATTTAACATCTTACACACACAACACATCAACAACATTTTAAGACATTTTGACCTGTTCAGTCTTTGTACCTGCAAATGTTCTAGTTTTTTGCTTTTTGTCTTGTAAATTACTGGTTGATTTTACTTTCTCAGGACTCAATGAAATTTATTACATCGACAAAGGAAAAGAAAATTGCTCTGTGACATGTGCAACCTGTAACGAGGTGTCACAAGTTGACATTGCTTTGTTTTCAAGGGTCAGAAGCCTAAATGTTTGGGAACCACTGGTGCGTGTTATGTTGCTTAGCAGCAATGTTGCAGTAACCTCCCTTTGGCCCTTAAAAAGAAAGATTTGTGTACAGAAAAGTGGGAGCTTGTCGAGCAAATGTGTTATTTTTCATTGATGTGGGTGTTTGGCTCTATGGACACACTGTTAGTGGTGTTGAGTGAGTTACGGGAAGGAAAAGAGAAACCTGTAGAGTAAAATTGGTTGCGATGAGAAAAGAGACTCGTGGGAGCTAAAGGAAAGGATTAGAGGAGAGGAACAGAAACAGACTCCAGGACTGGCGTCAAAAAACTAACCAGTGTGAAGAGCTCATACAACAAGACACGTTACATCCAGAACAAACATAAATATCTACTCAAACCTGGTATTTGTATCGTGAATTGCGTACATAAAGTTTTCCCCATGACATAAATCTTTCAAAAATGTGGCTACTTTTTCTTTTGATAACAACATTTCAGTGATACAAAAAGAAAAAAGCTGTCAACCAAGCAACACACACACACAAACACACACACACACACACACACACACACACACACACAGCACCAATACTATGTGTCTTTTACTCTTTTACTGTGTGTGTGTGTGTGTGTGTGTGTGTTAAGCCCAAGCTGCACATTTGAGAGAAGTTTGTAATAGATTAGATTTATTATTATTATTTATTTATTTTTGGCCTTTATTTTGACAGGACAGCTGAAGACATGAAAGGGGAGAGAGGGGGGGGAAATGACATGCAGCAAAGGGCGGCAGGTTGGAGTCGAACCTGCGGGCACTGTGATGAGGAGTAAACCTCCAGATTTTTTGAATAAAATGTAATTTTCATTTGATAAAAAATCTGACTGAAAATGAAACTTGCAGCATGAGTGATTACAATAATAAAGTGTGTACATATATATATATATATATATATATATATATACACATACACACATACACACACACACACATACATACATACATACATACATACATACATACATATATATATATATACTATACACACAGCTCACCATTTCAGTTTGTGCTGTGTCTTGTGCTCTCTGTCCTCAGTAGCTTTTAGTTCATTGTATGTCTGGAGGAGCTTTTTTCTCAGTTCATTGACCTCACTCTCAGGCTTCTCAGAGGTGCTCTGCTCCTCTGTTCTCTCCAGCTCATCCTGCAGCCTCTCCAGCTCAGCACGACACCTCTTTGCTTCTCCCAAAAGGTGGATCTCAGAATCCTGGGTACTATTGGATGAAACAATGATTTAAGTTTGTGATTTGCTGTAGACAGGTACATTTTCCTAACTGCTGGGTACATTTACATGCTTTCTAACAGTCCAAAACACAGGCAAAACTGTAGACTGACAATGTTACGTCATTTCTACATAAAAAACATGACAATACGGTCTACTTTTCAAGAACTACTTGTCATCACAAGCTTTCATGTTCATATTCACTAGATCTCATGACTCTTCAGTAAAACTAAACAATAGCTATAACATGAATCTATAGAAACCCCAGTCAAATGGCAAACCATATAATACAAATAACCTAAAGAGCCTTAACTCATCTGAATCAGATTTTTCAAAAAAGCTGTGGTGCCATTAAGTAACGATACAGCTGTTGATTTCCATGATCAACTTTTTAGTACTAAGCCACTTAGATGTAAGGTGCACATTTAGATTTTTTTTCTTGTTCATTTTTTACAAGAAATTACACCGAGGTTTGTTGTTTCCACAAGAAACTGGGGTCTCAAAAGCTATTTCACGTTATCTAGTGTGTGCCTGGGGGGCCTTTTGTAGAATTAGTGTTCCATTAAGGATTCAATAAAGCTTAAAAAGAATTACAATTTTTGATTGACATGTTTCTTAGCCTATTACAGCCAGTTGTGTTGGTTAGTACTGCCTCAGTTACAACCTTGCTTTCACCTCATTGCTTAAATTAGGATTCCTGGCTCCAATAACTGAGTGAGAAGTGACCCCAATCAAAATGTCTCTTCAGAAGCCAGTGGCCTGTCACAGATGCTACCTCCACACTTTTTCAACGGTATATACAAGCAGCACAACTAGATCTGATAAGGAGTTTAAGTTTACTTCAAGGACACTATCATTGGACACATTCTGGCTGTCACAAGAATTGAACTTCTCTGCCATGCTGTACTGTCAACATCTTTGTAGTCAAAATGCACCTTCAAAATATAACACACAATTATGATGGTGACAAATGAACTTCTGTTTCAACAGGAATACATACCTCTTCAGAGTATCATGGAGTAGCCTGAAGCTGGATTTCAGTTTGGCTACTTTGGTCTGGCTGATTGTGCCCAATGATAACAACTGAGGAGCATGGAAACAGAAATATTACAAATCACATGGTCATGAAAAAACAGCAGGTACTTCCTTATATAATTGAATATTTGTGGTTTTAAGTAACTCCTAACATTTAAAAACTCCTCTCAGCAAAAGAATGTTGGCTGGGTCTTTAAAAATTTCCTTGTGTGTCAATCATCCACATCTGAAGAGTCCAGCTACAGCAGACATTACAGCAGTCCTAAACTTGGCTTCACTCAGCTAAGTTGGCAACACATCCTCCTGCACAGGTTTGCCAGCTCAGGATGCACCATTTCAAAGTCTTTGATCTGACCCAGAGCTGGCTGTATAAAAGCTAAGATATTAATAGAAAATCACATTCTGTGGAAATCTCTTGTTGCCATTTTTTCCAGACAGAATATTCAATGGGATGATATTGCTTTGAACCCTGCAATTCTGACCAGTAAGCACTTTTGTAATATGGTTTAGTGACATTATTAAGTTCTAGAACTTGAAAACTAAATCACTGGAGACTCCAAAAGAGTTCCAAATTTTATAATAGTCAGAAGTTGTTTTTTTAGTTGTTGTTTTTTAAATTGCTTTATTTTTGCTGTTCTATGCTCAAACTTCTGTTACTATTGTATGAAAAAAGCTCTTCTATATCTCTTTGAACTTGCCAACACAAAGTGTGATCGACCACAACAAAGCCTAACTCCCTGATGTCTGTAAAGAGGATTCAACCCAGGTTGGGCTGAATAAACTTGAATCATCACAGTAGATATCACAATATCAGAACACCCGTTCACAATCAGTATAAAAAAGAACCTCCAACTATCTGCAATCTCAAAATGGGAAGAAAAATCATTGAGAATGGCCCATACATAACGATAGGTAGATTACAGGTGCCATTAGTTCTGGATGATAGTTGATAAAAAAGATACACAGCTGTGAAACCTTGGTAAAAAGAAAACAAACACAGCAAAGAGAAAGATAGCAGGTCAACAATAGTGCAAAAAGGGAAAATTATCACAAAGAGTTATTGTTACATTTCTCTCTGTGGCAACTTAGTTGTGTGTGTGTAAACAGTGATAGAAACAGAAGACCAGTGTTGTTCCCTCTTATCTTCAGAGCCAGGCTGGTAGAGTGGGGAGTAATGAGGGATAGCCTTGTCTGTATCAAAGAGCCGCAGAATTGAGGATATCTCAGGTCAGACTGTGTAGCAGGTAATCTAATGGCAATGAACACACACAGACACTCTGATTACACACACACACACACACACACACACACACACACACACACACACACACACACACATATACACACACATAACTCAGCCCGACTTCAAACATTAGGTATAGTAGATTATATTTTTAGATTATATTGTTTATCTAGCTATTGTCAAATGTACTCGCAAGTACCGGACCACGTTCCAAGGGCTGAAGGACAGAGATATGAATGTTCTGAATAATATAGATTAAAGCTCTCGTTAATATGATTTATTCAGATGTTTTTCAGTCAGTTTGCATTTGTAGTCACCCAAGGTCTTGTCACTACAAGCAAAACACCTGAAAAGTATTACATGATCTGTGTTTAAAACATTTCGATGTTTTGTTAAATCTCTCATTCTTACATCTTGAAATGGTAAGTGGGTCATCTGGTCCAGATTGATCTTTTAACTGCAACTTGTCATGCACTCTAATATTAACTCCTAAAAAAAAAAAAAAAGAATATTACGGGAACATGCAAAATTATCTCATATGTTATGTTAAAATTGTCTCAAAATGATCAAATATTGGTAGTGTTGTGTTTTCAGCATACCAGTAATCCAACAGTCATTCTGGCCATACACTGGGCATTTATCTGAGGGAAGCAGCCTGAAGCTGTTTCAGGCAGCCTCTCCAGTTTTGGTGCCAAGACTTATCTTCAGCGGTATAGACTATTGGAGGCTTTTATAGGGTGGCTGCATAAGGCTCACATGTGGCAGACCATCTTTGAAGTGCGATAGAGATAATCACTGGAAGATATTTATGCAGGCACATGGACACACATACCTGTCCATCTACTCCCCCCAAGCATGTGATTTGTACTGCAGCAATAAACCCTCCAGTAATCTGAGTGTGTGGCAGCAGGTTCTGTATGTGAAGTGTATAACAAAAATAAGCTGTGGGCTTTAATACACCTGTACCCTCAGGGAGAAAAATAATGACCACAGAGGCACAGCGCTGGATTCCACTGTGTGATGGAGAGAACCACCATCCCTCTTTGTGTGTATCTATGCCTTTATGTGCGTACATTGACTGTTTGAACTGGAGTTGAGCCTACAGTGCTGTAATATTTCCTTTTCTGACGTTTTCTTCTTTCAGGGCTGAGAGCAACTTCAGTAGATGAAATCAATTATCCGAAACTGTGTCACTTCTCAAGAAATATGACATGTCCATGAGACGCTCCAAACGCCCCATAAAAAAAAATCCAATTACATGACCTGTGGTTATAAATCCCATAATATACTGGAACAATAACCATGTCCTAGAAACAAATAATCAGTGAGAAGTTAATGAACTTAATACGGGTTTATAGCAGGACTCAGGGCATGTAGGGAAACAACCAGTCTGTAATTGTCACTGGGTGAGGATCCAAAGCTAAAAATTGTTCACTCTGCAGAGTAAATAATTAGTTTTAATAGCTTGTATTGCTTAATAATTTCTATAGGATACTCCATGAAATTGCCCAAGGTATAAAATATGACTGTGGGTAAGTCTGAGCGCAATTTCTAAAAACCACCAAAAATGACCACATTACCACATCGCCATTATAGGCAAAAAAAAGTGTATTGTTCATAAACATTTTATTATCTGTTCCATCAATGGTGACATTACAGCAATTAAAGTTCTAATACATTTTATAGTCAGCCATTGTGTAACTTCACCAAAAGCTGGCGCCACAGATTGGAGTGGTGTGGACGAGAAGGCTGGGTCAAAACTTGTCTGTCAGCCAATATCTGCTATGTTGAGGTATATTTGAGCAAGGCACTGTCTGTAAAATAACAATTCAATATTCTTGTTTTTGATATCTGGTCTTCTTAAGGAGAAGGGAAGTGAAATAAGAATTATCATGTGGGGAAATAAAGTTCTTAGGGATGTCTCTATTGGTATAAACCAAATAAAGCAAATTTCATTTTCAAGGGGGTCCCAAAACAAGACATTTATGATGCTTTGTTTATTGTAACATTGTACGCTACCAAAATGTCCCAGTTTCCTTCATTAAAAAAAAAACTGGAGCCTATTTCACAAAATGCCAAATGCAAGAGAATCATTAAGCAGCACAAAATAAATACAGAACACAGAGCAGCCAGCAGTTTCAATTAATGATATCCACACTGACAGTCTGTGAGGGGAGTAGAGCCATTTGGGTTTAAAAATGTGGGTTTTATTTTGCATTTCTTTTTGTGACATGCTGCAGGTCAACCTGCTGATGTTGGCTTGAAATCACTTTTTAATTTCCATATGCGTTCATGCTTGAGATGTAGAGATGTTAAACTCAAACTTTCCTTAAAACCCACAGAAAAATAATTTGACTCAGGAAAGGACACTGTAGCTAAAAAAGATACAGGAAACCATTGACGATTCAATGAGATGTGGGCTATATTTTCTTTTTGAAGTGCTATTTATCCATTAAAACATATCTTATTGAAATTGATTTGGCTTTACTTGTGTTCATGTTTTATCTATTCTGATTCCTAATTGTGCCAGCTGCAGCTGTACAACATAAAACAAAATAAAATATAGTGAGGCAGGATGGTACCATGCAATGCAGGCAAAGGACCTACCTTCTCTCTTTACATCCCTCCCTTCCCTCTTTCTATATCTCCTGCTAACTCCCAAAATATGTCTGAATCTCTGTGGTTTTACACAATGCTGCTGATATGGTGTTGTGCATTACACAACAGTACAGCCCCTCCCATCCTCTCTAACTCAGCACCCTCCCTCTCTCTCTCTCTCTCTCTCTCTCTCCTTCCCTCCCTCGTTCTGATATTAATGACACAGCTATCTGAGGCAGCGGCAGTTCCCCTGCGCTCTCCCTCCTGCAGGCTGCGCTCCTACACACATACACTCTTAAAACCAATAGGATACTGGACATACATAGGTTACACATACTTAAAATCTGCAGCTGCGGACACAGACATCCACTCACTCACACGCACACACACTATTATACGCATTCAGACACTTTGAGCTTATTTCAGAGGCAGTTGCAGACACTTTTCCTGCACATAGACTTATTTCTCCTTTACAATAGTCACACAGAAAAATGAGGACAATTGTGCTTTGCGTTTGTGCCACTCTCCTGCTTACAGCCACCTTGGTGCCACACACCAGCCGGGCAGCAGACCTCTCTGTCAACTCACACCAGAGATGGGACGCTAAAGGACAATTTTCTTTGGGATCTGAATCTGGGACTCCCACCTCCTGCCCTATTAAACTGAGACCCTCGGGCCAGTGTGGGACCTCCGGAGCCATGGCAGAGGAGGGGGAGGACTGCCCTTATCAGCTCACCCTGCCTCCCCTCACCATCCAGCTGCCCAAGCAGTTCAGGCTGCTGGAGAAGACAATGAAGGAGCTGCAGAGCCTGAAGGAGGTGGTCAACAAGCTAAAGAGCGGATGCCAAGAGTGCCGTGGAGCACGGGGCAATGGAGCTTTCGGACATCAGCAAGCTGACCAGGGACAGGTGCAGGTCCCCATTCAGAGGGATGCTGAGGAAGAATTGAGACTGGACCTGACAGGACAGGACGTGCAAGGTGGGTCCAGCCAAGAAGAGAGGGGAGATGGGATGGTCCCTGGAGCTACTGTGGACGTTGCTGGACTGGGGCATGGTTCTATTTTGGGGAAAATTACACCGAGCACTATGCAGGAGATGCAGGTAAGAGACACAGTTCAGTCTCACACTTTTAATTGGAAAATGCAGGATTTTAACAAGGAATGAATAAATGAAGACAACTACAAAAAACCCTTGGTTCAATGACCCTGGGCATATATACAATATATACATTTTAAATTTCTGATGTCAATAAAAGTTTAGTATATGTTTTGTCAGACTAATCCAAAGTAGCATAATCAATTTTTGGCATTGTTCAAACTGTGTAAAATTAGTACACATTCTGTACCAAATAAACATTATTTAGAGGTCTGTACAAACAGTACATTTGTTGCACTGCACCAGTTCTGTATTTCCATCAAAGTCATTACAATTTCCATAAGCAAGTATCATTATCAGCCTTTTATCAGATTTTAGTGACACTGATCTAAACAAACTAAACTAGAATGTGCTTTAAAGACATGATTTAAACGTAACACTAACGTTTTAACAAAGTCACCTAAAATTGCCCTGTCAAATATACCCAGGTGGAATGTAAACTGGCCAGATGTTAAAAGACCTGTAAAGTGCTACCTGGCACCAATCCACCAGGGAAAATTCTTGGCACTGTAAACAGGTTGGGGAATCAGCGTTACACACCAGCTAAGCCTGTATTTTTTTTGCTCTGTCTGGTCAGCTTGTTGACTCTCCCAGCCACTTTGGCAGATGGCCAACCATCATGTAGACTTGTTTCGATTGTAAAATTCAAATTGGCTGGTAAAACAATGAAGGAGGCTGGTGACTTCAGTAAACCACCGGCTTTGTATTCTGTGCACAGAAATAATTTCCTTCCCCTCTGCTCTGGCCCTTCCCAGGTGAAGTTGAATAGGATGTCAGCCAGTCTGCGCAACGCAAGGAGCCAGATCTCAGCTATGCAGGGTCGTATGGAGGGGCTCAACCTGCTCAACATGGACAACGTGCAGGCTATGGTGGACAGGCGGGTGGAGAACATCACTGGAGTGGTCAACAAACTCAGCTCCACCTGCACTAGCCAGTGTGCAGTACAGAACACTCCTCAGTGTAAGCCTGCTCTCACTAAAATTATAAATTATATTATAAGTTATATTCAATTCTGTTCCATCTTTGCTATTTCAAAGATGCCTCTACTCTTCTCATATATTCAACTTTTTGCAGTCTTTTTCAGCATGATCAATATGCCTTCTTTCTTTTTTTGTTTTTCTTATTTTCTATTTCCCTAAAATTCCCCACAGATGTTGTTATGGTAATTGAACTGCAGTACACACCATACACACCCAGCAGTTTAAGGTTGCTGTGACTTGAATTTTCTGGCAAAGGATCTATCCAATCATGCCTAAGTGGATATGGTGACTTGTAATCCCTATAAAAAAACAACTTTGGGTGGTCACCTTCACCCAATGGAGCCTTTCTCTCTGGGAAATGGAATCTTCCAGGCTGACAATGACAGTGACAAACATACAGTGGTTTGTTGCAACATGCCTCCATTACCGATATGAACACATTATGTACAATCATGAGAAGAGGAATTTTCCATCAGCTTTATGCTATGCTATAGGGAGGGTGTGCAAAAGCTTCTCATGTCCACTACCGTTAAGCCTTAGTCGGCTTAGTGCAGCCATAACAAAAATTACCACACAAAATAGCTTTGGGTTGAGGTCATACTGTACATGAGTGAAGAAATATGACAACTGGGGTCAGAGTGAGAATTCAAATTACCTGTTATATAACTAATTAAGTGCCTTGGCATCCCTCTACTCTCCATAATCAGACACTTAAAAAAGGGGAGAGGGAAGAGACAGATACTTGGCACCTACACTACTACATAGTGTGTGAACATTAAAAAATAACCTTAACAAAGGCAACAGTTTCTATTGAGGTTCAATTCCTTAAAGACGAAGTCCAGAGATGAATGTGATTAGAACCTCATGATGGAGACTAGATAACAAGTTATCAGAAGGAATTGCAAACTAGCAAAAAATACTAAACTTTCCAACTTTTTGGAAAATGGAACAGTGGAAATGCAGGTCTCTTTTTAGACTGAAATTGAATAATATCCCAATATTGCATGCGTGAATGTGAATGTGACACTATATTGGGGCTTTTATGTGGAAAACAGATGTGAGCTTATTTCTAAGTAGATTAGCTGGGACAGTGGTGTGAAGGGAATCCCAGCTTTCTCTCTTTCTCTTTGTGTTTTCTTCCCCCATAAACTTGTTTCTTTCTCCTTCAAACTCTCCTTCAATCCTGTCCTCTCCCTTACACATTCATCCTCAGTGTATCCACTCTTCATCTCTTCCTTTCCCTTCATATCTTGACTCTTTTTCACTTCTTCTCTTGCCATAACTTTCCCTGTCTCACTCTCTCTAATCTCCTTTCCGGTGCCTTACCCCTGCCTCTCTCTTCCTCTGGAGGTCATGCTCTTGAGTGCTCATTCCTGCATAAAAACAACTAGCTCTCATTATCTTTTGACAACAACACAAGAAATAATGTAGGCAGCTTTCCTGACATTAGTCACGGATGGCACACAGGGTCAGTAACACTTGTCTTTGTACATCAATCTGCCATGTTAAACTTATAAACTGGCAAATTATTTTTCTACGGGTTAGGTAATCGTGCCTAATGGTGTCTAGTGAATCCAGACAAGAAACAGCTGTTGTTACCAGTAATAGCCCCACAATTATAAGACTGCAGTTTCACAACTTGAGTATAAACAATTGCCACAATTACTTTTTACTCAAGTGATATGTCTTATTCCAAAAGACTACATTAATAATGGATAAGAACTGAGCATTTTAGATCTTAAAGATGGAAAAGAAGGTTTTCCTCACACTACTTATGTCGCAACAATCCCATTTTATTTCCAGTAAAAAAACACCAGGTGCTGAATTAATATGTCAACTTGCTATCAACACTACATTGTAGTTAAAAAAGGATTTGCCGTGAAAAGAGTTAACCGGTTGTTTATAACAATGTCAAAAGTACTTACTAGTGAATCAATGAATGGCTAGATGGTTCCCCTGACTTGTGAATACAATTCAGCTGCCAAATTGTAGCTAAATCTTTTAAAATCAGAAAAGAATTCTGTTTTCATCCAAAGCAAGACAAGCAAGCAGACCTAAGATGACAACCTTGGAGATTATTTCAAGACTATATCAACATTTTTAGGAGATGTCATATAAAACAAAAGATTTATTTAGATACTGTATTATCTATACACTGTAGGAGGTGTAGTGAGGGATCATTGGCAATCAAATGTTAACCACTCAGACATACGCAAGGATTTAGAAACCAGCCACACTGGCACATTGGCATTAGGCTACACTCCACTCAGTAGGTTTAGAGAAAGGCATCTAAGGATGCTCAGAAAAGTACATGTTTCTAAATTTTCACCCATTCATCCAAACTGATTTGTTCCAAGCTAAAAACATACAGCAGCAGCTGATAATGAGCATGCAGCTAATAATACCCTGGCACACATTACCCGTTCATTTTAGGTAAATTTAAAATTGCAATTTCACCATCAAGCACTGACAGTAACTTTGCCAAGATGCTTTTCATCACTCACGGTGCACAAGAAGCTCAGTGCTGTAAGTGTTTCTTTCACCCTCTTAGCCAATTCCCATCACTGCTGCAAGCACAAATCTTTACTTTCACTCCTGTAAGACATGTTAGGGCCTTGAGGTGAAGTGATAGCAATTCATGTTACTGTTCAGCTACATTAACTCAATTATAAACAAAGAATGGATGCTCTGTCCGCCACGCTGTCAGGAAATGCTTGTGGTGACACAGCTTCCTAAAGGAAGGGTGTAGCTTTTTGATGAGAGTCTCTTTCTGTCAAAACAGACAGTAGTATTCTATGTAAGCTGTTTTTGTGAGGAAAGATTATACTATCACATTGGATACACATTTCCTTTCAATTACAGGTGCTAATCTTAGCCGTCTACTGCTTGTCACAAAACATGCTTCCTTGATAACAGAGTTGTCTTCCTTTTCATGCCAATCATTTATCTATGTGCAGTCATCCAAACAGGCAATGTGGAATGGTTGGTCGAGAAGTTGTCTATAAAAGCCTGTCAGTTATCAGCCTTTAAGATAGCAGGCTACCACTTTTTATGGAAGTTAGTAAGTAAGCAAAAAAGCAGTCAAAGCAATCAGCCAACCACCTAACCATTCCATTGACTCAAAAGCCACCTCAACAGTCAGATAATCAATTAGCCAACATTAATTTGGACAGTTAACACATCAGTTAAGAGGCTGATATTAGAGTTATTTAGGTCACAGTGCCAGAGGTAGTCAGAAGAGATGGCTCTGGTCTGTTGAGAGCCCTGCCCAGACAGATGGGGACAAATAAGGAGAGGGGGATGTGAAGTGGCAAAACTACAGTCACTTAAAGTGAAGCAGACACTGAAAGATTTTACAGAACGACTGAATACCAAGTGCCGACACAGGTGTTAACGTGACAAGGATACATTTCTTTCTATGTGGAGTGATCTACCATCTGCAGCAATTTTGCAGAAGTATTTTGCATATTTTGACAAGAAAATACAGATGGCTCCAGATTCAAAGCAATTTAAAAGACAAACTGTGCTTTTAGTATGTGCACCATTTACTAGTTACAAATGCCTTTGCATTTAATCATGAGAAGAAGAGAACCCAAATCCAACTTTGTACCAACGGTACCAGGACTGCACATTTCTCCGCTCCACAAAACACTTTTCTGTCTAGAAAAAACTTTAGGTCTGGCCTTATGTAATCAGTATGGTCCCCCCCTACCTTTGCTCTATTATAATAACCAAGCCACTAAACAGATTTAACAGTATGACAAAACTGTATCAGCAATAGACTGCGTCAAACAAACTCAGTAGGGGTCCACATGCTGCCTGCCCAATGTCAGGATGATTTATGCCCTGGGTGCCGAACATGTAGGGAGGGGGTACGCCTCTCTAATCCAGTTTACACTTTCCCACGTTTTGACAAGTCTGTTCCTTTCAATTCCCAAATGCTAACTGACAGGAGCCTTTGGACCTTTGTTGTGGATGGGGTCAGTAGCCTGCAGCGCGACACGGGAGAAAGAATAAAGCTAAATAAGTGGGCAGGTATAAAAAAAAACAAATGGAAGAGATCTTAGAAATGAGCCTGTGGTGCAGCACAGGGGAAGGTCACTGACTTTTATCCTTCGATAGTGGCCCTTGTTCTTTAACTTACTTTCATTTTGTAGTCCTGATACTGAATTTGATTTTCAGAAATGGGACAGTCTGGTAACAGGGTTGGCTAAAGAACATGCTGAACTATTTTGAGCTTGAATACACTGCCCATCAAATTAATGAAGAAATGAAAACAAGGGTCAAAGCTGGTTTCCTGCTAATGTATCGCATTTTCTTTTTCTTTCTTCAGTCTTCCTCAGCCTCAGGGACTGTTTCTATAACTGTCTCTTGGTGGGGCAGAGAAAAATGCCAGAGCAAAGTGAAATTATTTAATATCATCCCGTAACATCCCCTTAAAACAGTCATCTCTTCTTTTTCGCCCCTTCCTTTCTCTACCTCTCCCAGCAGTCATCTTAGCCCCTCGGGACTGTTCAGACTACAATGTGTTGGAGACGAGAAAGAATGGTGTGTATCGTGTGACCCCTGATCCCCGCAACGGCACATTTGAGGTCTTCTGTGACATGGAGTCCTATGGAGGTGGATGGACTGTGATACAGCAACGTCTTGACGGGTCTGTCAGCTTCAACCGCACCTGGGCTGAGTATAAGAAAGGCTTCGGGAACCTCAGGTAACGGGCTTAAGTATCAATTCTCTCAATAGATATTTTAGGATGGGCGAAAACACGCTTTTAACTAAAGTCTGTAAACTCTTAGATGTTGTTCAGAGGCTTAAAAAGACAACCAGTTATAGCTAGCTGGCATTTTCACGTGTTATTTTTTAAAGAAAAAAGTGGAGGTTGAGGTATTTGTGTTTTACGTCATTTACAAACTTTAATGGAAAAAGTTGAAGCTAAACTTCATGCTATTTACATGCAAGGTAGGAGGCTCAAATACCACATAAAAGAGGGTGGAGTTTAAATATAACCACAAAAAGTGTTGTACTGCAGACTTTTTGGGCAGTTGATGTTGTGTGTCACTGGAAACTGAGCACATAACCCTGATAATGTCATGTTTTTTTGTCTCTTGGAAGTCCCTGACCTTTATGGAGGTGAAATACTAAATCACCTTTAGGTTTAACAAAATAAAAAGACAACAAAAGAAAGCCAGACAATACACAAAGCCCTTAAATTTAAACAAGAACCACGTTAAATGATGGGTTAAAATCAACACCCAACACCCAACACCCAACACCCAACACCCAACACCCAACACCCAACACCCAACACCCAACACCCAACACCCAACACCCAACACCCAACACCTCACAGCAAGCTGCCACCTACTCCCCAACACGTGTTGGTCTATAACTGGCCTTTTATCATCTTCTCAGCATCACCTAACTGGAATCTACCATCTGCTCAGGTAACCATAGGGGGGAACTAGACTGAAGCATATCTTTAAAAACAAAACAGGAAACAAGGCATCAATTCAACAGTCCTCTCTTATTTGTTGCAAGAATTCATCTATAGAAACAGAAAGAAAATAGTTTTACTCTACCTCCCACAACTTGAGAGTGCCCAGTCAATCAGTGCTTAGAGGACCTAACCATGCACACCTGTTCCCACTATCACTGATTGTTCACCACCTGTACTCACTAGCCGTGATTGTTCACCACTTGTTTTCACCATCACTGATTATCACATGATAAACAACAAAATATATATGCATTACTGACCCCTTTTAACATATAATAAACTAATGATTTAGGACAAAAAAACAATTAAAGTTGCAAAACAAGTCCCAAAGAAAATGGAAGGAAGCAGTCTTTTGACACTGACAATAGCTCATTTTCTCTTTTCTCCTCTCTGCTACTGTAAGAAGGAGTGTTTTTATGGGCAATAACCACGGTTACCTGGCTTGATAACTACGCCTACAGATCTAGTATAACCTCCCACTGCAAGAATATCTTTTCATATCCTTCTTCTATATATCCTTCTTTTACTGTCACACTACCCACCCGATGCATCTCTTCCTTTCCTCTTCTCCCCCTGGCGATAAGTTACTTCTGTTTAAGTAACTGTATCCACTTTCTAATCATGTGTACAAGGATTTAAGGTTGTTGTATTAATCCCTCATTTTGCTTTGTCTTATCACCTCCTTCTTCTAACTTTTCCTTTGCTGTAGAGGTGAGTTCTGGCTGGGCAATGACCATATCCACTTGATGACAAAGGCCAAAGACATGATCCTGCGCATCGAGCTGGAGGACTTTGAGGGTGTTCGGGAGTATGCAAAGTACGACCAGTTCTATGTGGCCAATGAATTCCTTCGCTACCGGCTGTCTGTCAGTGGATACAGGTACAATATTAGATTCTGTGCATGCATGCATGTGTGATCAAATATTCATAAAGAATGACTACATCTAATATATATACCAATGTTTCATTATAGTGGTACAGCTGGGAACGCCATCAGTTTCAACAAGCACTTCAACCATGACCAGAAGTTTTTCTCTACGCCCGACCGCGACAACGATATGTATCCCTCTGGAAACTGCGGCACCTACTACAGCTCCGGCTGGTGGTTTGATGCCTGCATGTCCGCCAACCTCAACGGGAAGTACTATCACAAGAGGTACAAGGGAGTCCGAAACGGGATCTTCTGGGGAACATGGCACAACATGTCGACAGAGTACTACCCTACTAACTACAGGCAGGCCTTCAAAACTGTCAAGATGATGATGCGGCCCAAGAACTATGCTCCTTAGGACAGGTAAATATTCATAATCAGACAGACAGACAGAAAAACACAAACAAAGACAGTCAAAAAAATGGAAGAA
Source organism: Etheostoma spectabile (assembly GCF_008692095.1). Lineage (NCBI taxonomy): Eukaryota > Metazoa > Chordata > Actinopteri > Perciformes > Percidae > Etheostoma > Etheostoma spectabile. The sequence continues at coordinate 9,834,650 of NC_045755.1, read as the reverse complement.
CATGTAGATTCAGAAACTCATACACATGCACATGCACATAATCATGTAATGGCACACATTTACACATGCTTATGTGTACACAGAAAAATAATATAGGCCCTAGCCTAGACAGTTTGAATGCAGTAATAGCAAAAATAATTGTGAACAAATTTAACTGCACTATTACTTTTTCCTACTGCAGTGAGTGTGGCCTTCAAAATGTTGGATTTAAATGATGATACTAAAGAACAATGGTCTACGAACGATGAGGGGCTACTAAAAAAACACACACATTTAGTCTAAAGGCCAGCCTCCTACAGGGGCTATAATATTATACGGAGGGTTATCATTTTTCACTGTTTCTCTGACATTTCTCCACTTTCTGTCCTGCTGCCTACCGCAGTAAACCCAGATGAGACACCGCACAGCACACAGTAGTAGTAAAAACTAATGAGCTGTCATTTTCTCCGCTCTAAATGGTTTCATAATTAACAGCAGCCACTCAAGTGAGGTAAATGAGAGCTGATGATACAGTTTTGAGTGGCTCTGAAATTCATTGTGGAAGACTTCATGCCGTGGTCAGAGTCAAACTGCAGGAAGTGATATACAACACGCTTTGAGCAGCAGTGTACAAGTAATAGCTTCTGTGTCGTTTATTTAATTACACTCGGACACTTCGCTAATGTATCATCAGCCTATACAATATAAAACATCCCAGTATAAATATGCAGCCTGATATACATTTCTATTGGATCATTCCCAAGTACATTCTACATTATTAATGCTCTACTAAATTCTTCTTGACAGCAACCACGGAGCGGGAAAAACTGTTCCAATTGTACTTTAACCATTGTCTCTCTGCACTAAACTACTGCACATCTCTTGATGTCATACACCAGTTTTAACATGTAATGAAAAACTCCTTCCTTACTCACCACTTGTACAATACTGCCACCTAATGTTTAAAAAAAACATAGCATAATTTATTCCATTCTATAGCCACTGTGAATGTGAATCGTGGGGAAAGAAATGTTTCACTTTAAGGATGTGTACAGTATTTATTTTATTTGCAAGGTTATGATGCTTTTATATAATACATGGGTCATACAGTAGAAGGCCTAATGATTGTTGGTATTTGAGCAATGATAAAGACTGTGCATTATTGTGACCATTCCTAGTAATTATGTGTATTTGGAGCTTTGTGTGTGTGCATTGTTGATCTTTTCTATCATTCATATTCAACTGTCATGCCAAAAGATATGCACTTTTTATATCAAAAAATGAATAAAGTTCTAACTACATGGTTGTGTACATTGCAGTGTTTGGTACTTGGAAATCATATTGATGCCATCTCCATCTTTATGAAATAAGCTTAATGAATGTATACAAAAATGTATACAAGATTAGCATGAATACACATGACTAAAAATCCCTTGAAGTGTGGGCTATTTGACCCCTGTAAAAATGGAGGGATGAGGTGCTGCATAATGAATAGGTTCACGAGGTGTGGACTCAATGAAGCGACTCAATAAAAGAATGAGTTCATATCAACTTCACAGAAGATGAATAATCAAACTGTGGGCCTGTGACTTCAATGTCTGTTTACTGTATGTGATGATCAAGTTAATAAAAAAGTATTGTGCTCATCCACATGATGATTTCAAGTTCCAAGTATTCCCTTTTGTTTAAACATTCAGAATTAAGGTAAACGATGTAAGGCACACAAATCCATGTACAGTCCCAAGTTATACTGTAAATATCCATTTAGCTGGAAAATAAAATGGTAGGGATTTCTTATATTCTCTGGTGTTTTAAGTAATTCAAGCAAGTACTGGCACTGCAACTGCCAAATGTGATGGCTTTGCTATGAAAGCTCCAAAATGCCATTTAGAAGAAATACAATCAATCTTTATGAGTCTTACCTCATCTAGGCACTGGAAAGCGGGACTAACAGTAACATCAGTACTAGCATAGAGATGCTCCTCTGGGAGTGCTGCATCAGGTGCAATGGCCACTAGAGGGGTGTCCTCCATTCCCTTATCCTCCTCCTCTTCTTCCACCTCCACTTCTCCTCTATTAGGTTTCCTGCCATCCTGCTGCTCCTCAGATAGACTCACTAACGGAAAACATAAAGATAAATACAGTTGATCAAGCAATCTATTGATAGGTATGGGTACACAGGTAGATGATTGGAGGAAGGGAGACAGCAATGGTAGAAAGAGCAATGCAATTATGAAACAGGATGTATGGTGGAAGAATACTAATATCAGCAACAGCAATAGGCTATGCAGATGGGTATCTTGAAATATGCATACTCTCTCTGTAATACTCTCTCTGTGATTTTCCCAGAGATAAGTTACTCCTAAAAAAATAAAATAGAAGAAAGGGTGGTCACAAAGGTGTTGCCAAACAACTGTCTGAAGATACTAACAAACTAGTCCGAACACACTAGAGTACAGGTACATTTCTTGGTGACTACAGAAAGATTGTAGCATTTTTCTATAAACACATGAGTGAAATTTCGCTTTTATTTTGAAGGATTCACTTTGGAACTCTGTTGCCACTGGCGGAAAAAAACAACATGATTTTTTGTATGACTAGCTAACCATGGATTGTATATAAATCTATAAAATCATGGATAAACCAATAAGCTATTTTTGGGCATCTTAATAATAATATAAATAGACAGGTAATGGGTTGGTTTCCTTCTCGTGGCTGTCTGCCATTATATTTGCTATACTTATTATGCGGTATAGTTAAAGGCCTATGGGCCCGAAGAAGCAACAATCTTTAAAATTGGCATTCTTACAAAATAACGCTATTGAAACACTGACAATGATACTGGCATGCACTTTTGCACGTGTAAAAGTCGATATAAACTTTCTTAAGCGTGTATCAACGTTATTTGTCAAAAAACTCTACAGGTGTGGTCATACAGCCGCTAGCCAAAAACATTAACGTTATCTACACAGAAGCTAACGAGTTTGCTACAAGTAACTATTCGTGCATATTTGGGTCGGGGTGTTTGTCTGCTAAACGAAGAAACAAAACATTTATGCAAAAGTCTTACTTTTGAATATCTTGACTCCTCGCACTCGTCCCTTTGTCATATAAAACTATAAAACCCTACGCCTTGAACAGTTTAAACAGCGTTACAGCTACAGTTATTGTCAGCGAAATTCAATCACAGATTTCTCTCTGGTTGAACGGCGTGTTGTGGTTACCATAGCAACGACGTCATACGTCCCAAATAATGTCAGGTAAAATTCCTTATTTCGATTTTTACATTGCTTATTTATATATATATATATGTATATAAAAGCTAGATTTACCGTTTTCTCCTTAAAGTTGCCACTTGATTATCTGCAAAGATGTAAAAAGTTTTAAACAATTGCAAAATTCAAAATCTTACTTTACACTTGCAGTGACTGTCCAGTAGATGGGGTGAAATAGTAGGCTACGGTGGTCTTACAGCACATGTGTCATGCATTGCCAACAGGGAACAGCTTGGCCAGCTGACTGAACACACTGAACTAAAGCACTACAATGAAACTGGACGCAACTAACCTGATTTCAATGTGAAAATAATGATGATGATGCAATGCTGCTGTTCTACTGTTAGCTTCTTTCCCACAGTGAGGGCTGGCACAACCCATTACTCATGCGCATGCTCACTCTGCAACAGCTGCTAGCTGGATGTGTTATCTCAGCAATGTAGGCATGTGTGTCCATTGGCAATATGTGTGTGTGTGCACAAGGGTGTAACTTTGGTTACACCGAAAAACATTTCAGATGTCTTTCTATCTGTATTGTTAAAAATAGAGGCTGATCACCAAGACTTATGAATAAAATAATATCAAATTAATTTGAAAGTGTGTGTGTGTGTGTGTGTGTGTGTGTGTGTATTGGATGTACACGCAATATGTACTACAAAGGTTTTTCAGTCATCATTTATTAGAGAAAGGTAGACATGTGAAATAGACATAACTATTTGAAAGGCTGGGTGCACTCAAGCAAGAAACCCCTTATTCTTAATAGAATATATAGTCAGTCTTGAATATCTGTCAGTAATGAATTGTGGGAGAAAGTTTAAGACTAAGTATTTGCCTACTTGTTATGTTCCTTATTTACCAGCTGTGGCACAAATGACCATCCTCTTCATTGGCTGTTTTTTCAGTGTTGCTTATTTCTTGTCTGCATGAATATACAAATGCATGAAGGAAATAAAGGCTAGAGACATCCTCCTTTTACCACCCCTTGTTAAATCTGAACTAATCACCCAGCACTTTGGGATGAAGGTTTTTTGCAGAAGCCAGATTTCCAAATTAACCTTGAATCCTCTCCAACAGTCTGGGTATGCTAACTTCTAAATCCTGGCACACTTCAGTTTATTTTGTGGTAAAAAAATATGCCCCTTCTTGTGCCCTTCCTATTACCATTTTTGGCTAAATAAAACATAAGCGCTAGTTTTATAGCTATTTTGGGTGAGAGCAACTTAGAATTGCAAACATATGTGGGAGTAATAGAAGGACCATGACAGTTTAAGAGTTTTTGCTTCATGTTACCGTTTTGTTGCTAAGTCAAACAATTATGTTATGGTATTCATAAACTGTACCATTTTATAGTTTTTAATCCATATTTTGCAGATGCTGCTTTACCCTTTCATCTTAGTCAAACAATTAAAATCGTCCGTCAACCCAACTAAAATGGCTCACTTGGGACACACAAGTTCAAACAGTAACTTCTGTGAAGTTTAACAACCTGCAACAGGTGTTGATGATGCATGTTAAATCAGTCACCAGGGGTAATTAGCAGGGCTGAATACTGGGGTTATGTATTATGTTCAACAGATGGGCAGGTGGGTACAAAAAGCAGAATTTTATCCAAACAGAACAGTTTAGGCCGGGTAACTGCTGTGTCTTAACTGTGTAAGAGCACACCAAGAACCACAGCAACCATGGCTGTCACAATGGTGCATGTCCTAAATGTGTTCGTTTGCTCTCTAAGCCTGTGCACAAATTAGACCTTTGGAAAAAGTTACTGTACTCCCACAGTGAAGTGTCCAAATCAATGTTTTATTGTTGTAGCATAGTCACAACAATTGCAACTTGGAGATTGGGGGATTTCTTTTTTTCATGTGTGGTTGGGTGTTGGGATTTTACCATTTTTAATGTCCCAATTAAAACACGCATACACGCATGCGCACATACACACAAGCCTTTCTTTTTCCATGCAAAAAATGGGTTGTTACAACTTCTCTAGTCAAGACTTTGTCTCTCAGACAAGGCATCTGGAGACAGTTTATAAACAGATGTTTAAAGTCTATTAAAACCTTAAAAGCAGCTTTTTATTAAAGCGTGGACTGAATCTTTTGTGCATTTCTAAAATAGTATTTCTATCCTGTAATTATTGTTATGCATTCTTAACCTTAAAATTCAAAGGTAAAAAAAAAAGAAAGAGATGAAGTGGCATGATATGTTATGATTACTGTTACAGTAAGTCATTTCAGAGGGATGGAAACATGGAACTTGATCCAACTCCTAATTGTTGAATCAGACTCTGATCAGACTTCATGGTCTTGACCTTTTGTAGAAATATTTGCACCGTCAAATCTAAGTTTAGTGGACTACCTAAAACACAAATCCCTGAGAAACCGAGTAGCTTTTTGGCAAACTGTAAGTCTGATGTCATTCTTCAGATCTCTGTGGAGAATCCACGGCATTGTTCCACCGCGTTTCAGAGTGCAGACCAGAGCCCAGAACTGGAAGACCCCCTCCAGTTGGAACTCCTCTGACTCACCACTGTCCATATTTTTCCCAGACAAAAAAATTCACACATACTAGACAGCGGTTTCTGTGTTTTCAGTATCCTTGTGTCTAAGAATTTAACACTAAAGCCATGTATGTGCCAGTAACAGCTTGACTCATTTGGAACAAATCCAGATCTTTGAAGAGTGTTTTAATCGTCAGTGATTTGAAGCTTGACTCCAATGAATTATGTGAACCCAGTGCATGTGTTGTATTGTAATTTATCAAATATAACTTTATTTAATTACTGTATATACTTTTGTTTGGTATCAAGTATTCTAAATGTGTTGCAGCATTCTGGGCCCTTTGGCATCATATCACACCTCATTTCGCCATGTCATGAGAGTCTTAAATACATTAAATTAATTAGTATTAAAAGTATCACGTGTGTGTGTGTGTGTGTGTGTGTGTGTGTGTGTGTGTGTGTAGGGGCAAATTCTTTGCGAGTTAGATTTTGGTAGCCTATAAATTATAATTGTTGAGATTTGCCAGTGCAGGCCTCTGGGATGAAGTCATGTTTTCATACATTTCCTCATTTTTAATTTAATAGCATTGTCTGGCCGTTTTTTTTATTCCTGTAGTCCTAAAAGAGGAACGAAAAGGTTTACCAGACAATGAAGGCCAAGAAGTATGTCTGTGATAGTTTAAATAATGATAAAGTTGTACTGAAAATAAATTGTTCTTGGAGTAAGTGGTCACAGACTGATCTTCTCCATGTTATCAGTGTAAGTCCGTTTATTTTCCCTACTGTGGGAACCTAATCCTTTACAGTAAAAAGGCCTCTTCTCCTCTTTGAGGTCTTTCTTGTTATTTAACAGAGCCGGATCCTGTTCCTCATAATGCCTTATACACTTCTAAGGGGGTGCTGCTCATGTAAAAAGAAATGAATCATCAGTGGCTAGCCTGTGCACTAAGCCGATGTCCAATAAAATGAAATAATAAAATATACCAAAATGAAATATATACATATATATACTATATGCTTCATATGTATATACTTGTATAGGTATACGCTGAGAGGATGGAGGCTTACTTCAGTTTTTTGTTGTTGTTGTTGCTCCATTTAGTTTTTATTATGCACTTTGAGCCTAGGGTCCACTTTACTGATACACTTGACAGTACTAGATTGTTCTTATTATCCTCACAGTATGTTTTTTCATATCAGTTTTGTGTTTTCGTTTCCATTGCGTCTCCAAAATAGATGCTACAAACAAATTTGACATACTTAAGTTAATCCTGACTTTTGACACTTGAAACAATGACTGTATTTATAGCTGCCGTATATAAATCATAATTCCTGGAGACAGTCTATGGAAAAAAACATTCTTTTAAAGATAATTACAAGAAGCTAAAGCTAATGCTTCCCCCCCTAGGCACACAGTCTTATTATAGATTACTGGAACCTACTGAATCACTGTCTTTGTTCACATGGATGATTTTGGATTGTAACCGGTAAAATAAAGTAGAGTCATGAGTTGTAAAGAAAGTGGATTTCATTCCAAAGGAGAATACTGTCACAAACATTATTAACAAGAGAGAAACATGCTTAATAGATGAAATTCAAGTCAGATAAATCCCTGCTTGTATCTTTAAAGTGTGAAAACTTAAAACTTGTGGGTAAAGTTTGGACAAGTAGTGCAGAAAGTTAATTGTTTCCAGGTATGTGACCCTCCAGGACCTTTGAGGTGGAATTTATCCAAGGACACCCTACAAATGTCCAGGGGGATTAGAAAGAAATTACCGCCACCTTCCTGTTTCCACTGAGGAAAGCAAAGAGTCCTGTATCTATTTTACTATGCTCCGCATGGATTTCATGGTTTTTACTGTAGTGTAGAGAGTTTAAGTGTCTAATTGAAATAAACAGACGGGGTCAGGTTGTCTGACTGCACTGCAGCAAAAGCAAATCAATCTGTCAAATGATGAGTCAGTTTGACTTGATTCTCACAGAGATGCACTAAAGTTACATAAACATCTTTTTGTTTGGTTTAGTCTTAAAGTTAATCCAGGTGTTACTCTGGCTATGTAAATGTGCACATATCCGTTTGGGAGTTGTGTAGGACAACAGTGCTTATTGATAACAAGATATACATAAAAACAACAATAGAAAGCGTTCAAGATAGAATGTCATTGTGCAAATAAAAATTGAATTGACTGTTCCAATGAAAAGACATAAAACAGTACCTTAAAATTGTACTTAAGTATAGTAGTTGAATGAATAGACACAATTAAATTCCACTACCATTTATAATTGTACTATTAGTGGAAAGGGACCATATGCAGCATTTTTTCCACATTTGTCTGTACAGTGTTATAAGAAATAAAAGAAAATACAACAGAAGATTGGAAAACATGCTTGCATGTTACATCACGTCAGAGGAGATTTATTACTCTGAAAACATCTGTAGCTGACCCATCCTTGAGGGTATTAACCTCTTTTATGGGCAACATTGGAATGTCTGGTCAAAGAAAAGAAAGAAAGAAAGAAAGAAAGAAAGAAAGAAAGAAAGAAAGAAAGATTAAGAAAAGCTCTATGATGTGTAAGTTGATTTCTCTGAGAGTTGCACATAGCCTGTTGAGAAGGATGGCAACAATTAACTTCATCTGTTCACCAGTTCCAGAGGATAGCCTCTCATTTAAATACAAGTTCCCTTTGTGAGTGTGTCTTTGTGTGTAAATGTGTGTGTGTGAGCGAGGAATCCTCCAGAGCCGCCTGGTTCCCTTTCATCCCAACCACAGTCCCCAGACCGCCACATCCTTGGAAATGCCGCCCTCACTGGTTAAAACACACACACACACACACACACACACACGCACACGCACGCACACGCCTGGTAACTCATCACTCGCTGCCAGTGATAAATGATAACAGCAAAATCTTTAAAGGGAAATCAGGCTTTCTTTTGTCTAGCGACTGTATTAGTCTCATATTAAAAACCCATGTTGTCTGATGTCTGACTAGTGTTTGGTATTATGGAAATATGTCTATGTGTGTTCTGCACATTGGCCACACAGTGATACAATAATACCTCTTATTAAATGAAATCATACGCTATGTTATGAGGTTTTTCAGTTGAGCGGCATTAAATAGCCCTCAGATTTCTAATGGACAAATAACATCATCAAGGACAATGATTTAACAATTTTAAAGCAAACACATTTACACATTATCATCTTTTAGGTTGGTATAGCAAATTTGTGAGTCTATTTACTTCCCTATTTAGACATTTAGCAGACAAACAGCAACATACTCATACTCATTTGGAGTTGTGTTTTTGGCCACCAAATGCTCCGGTGTTGACCATCTTGTCACTAATATCAGACACACCCGCCTTTGCAGGTTGCAAAGAGTGAGATACACTGCCTTTTTTGTTAAAGAGGACCTGTTGCATCTTACTGTTATTCTTGCATATATTGATCACCCATCCTCAGACAACCATTATTTTGACACTCTGAGTTGAATTTTTTTTTCAGTGCAAGGCGCTCAGCAAGCCAAACAATTTACTGTTATTGAAAACACTTCCAAAAAGCCACCCTTCACTGCCACATTTTGTTCCATTTGTTCCTGGGCAGGTACAGTACAGACAGTGGTGGAGGAAGTACTGAATCTCAGTACCTAAGTAAAAGTACAAATAACCAGAGACACATTAATTTTAAATGGTAGAAGTATCACACGACAACCCTACTTAAGTAAAAGTAAAGAGTACCTGATTTTAAATGTACTTTAAGTATTAAAAGCAAAAGTGTCAGACCCGGCTGGCAGAATAACCCAAACGCAGACAAGGAGAAGTTCAATGAGAGTTTATTGATACTAATCCGTCCACCAGATGACCAACCAAGGTGAAACAGAGGGAAATGCTCTGACGGCAGGTGAGTGAAGACAATCCGGGGGTGAAGAGTGTTGATGGTCCGTAGCAGGATAACTGGAGGTGAAGACAGAGAGACAGACGTTACCAAACACGAAGACAGACACGGAGCAAAACGACAACAGGCAAAAGTCAGATGAGGCGCCAAACACATAGTGAGAAGACTAACGATCCAACAGGGACTAGATGTCAAGTCACGGTATAAGAGCTGGTGGTGATGATGATGAGACACAGGTGGGTGCTGGTGATTAGGCTGAGCAGGAACAGGTGATGAGTGAAGGAGGCCACACCTCCCCAGGTTGCATGGCAACAGGAACCATGATGCACAGACCGAGAAAACAAACATACAGACAGACAACAGGATCAGAGCGGGGGATGCCTGACAAAAAGTACTTTATTCTCTTAATGTCTGTATATTTCTATATATATATATATATACATATGTATATATATACATATATATATATGTATATATATATATATATAAACAAAAAATTAAACTGTGGTCTGTAATGAACCACCCTCTCTTTACGGAGCTGCTTTTCAAGACGAACACTCATGAAATGACCACCTGGGTGTAAACCGTCACTTGCTATCCCTGACCTGCTTACCCACTCCCGCTTTGGGCTTCGGGCCGGCTTGTGCCATATGTGACGGTCAGGAAGGGAAAAAAAAAAAAACGAATAAAAAAATGTCAGAAAATGTAACGGAACACTCTAGAAATATAGTGGAGTAGAAAGTACAGATAATTGCTACTAATTGTAACAAAGTCAAAGTCAAAAATATGCACTATTGAATCTACTTAAGTAGAGTAAAGATACGTGAAAAATGTACAAACAAATGTACAAACAAAGTATTTGTACTTCATTACATTCCACCACTGAGTACAGAGGTTGTTTTTTTTAACATCTTTTTTTGCTGTTACGGCTGTGAAGTGAAGATGATGAGAGCCGTGAGAATGAACAAAAAACAGTGGGTCAGAAAACCAAAACAATGAGCTTAAAGGCTTTAAAATTCCATATAGCTGGGCAGCTTTAAATCATCACATACCTTCAAATCACAATAGAGTGTATGAGATTACTTTCAGAAGCTTCCAACCCCCCCCCCCCCCCCCCCCCCCCCCTCCAAAAAAAAAACTACTTCTTTCCTTTGTTTCATTTTTATTTTACTAAATGTACAAACCAAGGAGAAAGACTAATTTTCCATGAATGGTGAAGCGATCTTAAACAAGGCACGGTTCATTTTATTGCATATGCCAGATTCACAACTGATTTTTGTGTGTTTTTTTCCCTCCCTGTGGTCAGAAACTGTTTAAATGCAGTATGGAGGGTTTTCTGTCTAGTCCTCAGGAAGAAGCCTACACCCCCAAACCAAAATTACAGAGTAGAGAGCTCAGACCGAGGGGGAGGGAGGGTATCTGCAACTACAGTGACGCCAACTTCTGTCCTTCAAACGGACAATTAAGCTTGAAGAATGGAGGAGACCGGAGAGCTTCTTGGCATTAATACTAGTGAAAAAAAGGCGGTGCTCCTTGGTAGAGGGCAGGACCAACTCCAATAGACATCAAGAAAGGAACTAAGGCACTTGTCTTTTACGAAAGATATAAACAGTATATATATAAAATGCATTTGAAGCATGTCTATTGGATTGTTAAGCTCCGAAAAAGAGACAATGTTAACCATAACCATAACTTGTCATGACAAAATCAAATCACACTAAAAGAAGCGTTATGTCATAAATGTTTATGACTTTGTATATAATGTTTTACGACACGTTTATGACAGTGTCATGTCACTCTTATATAGATACTAGGAAATGTGGGTGCCTACATATTTCTGCTAAGACACCACGTAAGCCGGACCACAGTAACCGGGCGTGCTGAAAGAGGTCATGACTCACTCTGTCTCTCTGCCCAGGTCTCAGTAAAAGCATTTCAGTTTAGACCTTGAAACCAACCCCCCACAGTGACCCCGTCCTCACGTAGTTACACAGTCTCAAATCTTCCAGACTTCACTATTAATGACCAGTTTAGTGAACATCTCCTTAGTGAAAGGAAGTTATGACTGGACCAGATGACCTAAACCAGTGAGCAGTAAGACAGTAAAAAAAGGGAAATCAACATTAAAGAAAAGTCTTTAAACGCTTTAAATTACATTTATTTTGTGAGCAAGTCAACAAGTTACCACATGTGCTCAGTTGGTGAGTGAAGGTGAGTAAGAATGAGCAGATGCTGAGCTAATGGTGAAGATATGCAGCTCTGGGGTTCGGCTACAGGCTCTTTCAGTGACCTTTGAACCCCCATTCGGCTGTGTGGGATGTCTGCCAGTGTTGCATTTCATGCATATATACACACAAAATTCAAGCATGTCTGGATTTAGGTATATTTGCCATAAATTGCATAGATTCTTTCTGAATTAGTTGACAATGTAACAGGCAGTATGGCAGCCAATCTATGTACTGTAATTACAATTACTACTATAATTGTCAAAACATAAATGTGGTGCTGCTTTCTTGACAATAAAAATTCAGAATATAACACAAATATATTGAATGCCTCTTACACATGAACTCAGTTTGGGCATTATACCTTCCCTGACACTCAGTTTATCCTAGTTTGTATCTTTACTCTGCTATCACCAAACTAAACTCTAAAATGTAAATCTTATGACTGTAATTTGAGTCTCAAATTCCAGTACGCCACCATGAAAAATGTCCTTGTTTCACTGCTTTACTGCAGCACATTAAATATTGTTCTCTATGAACAGACTTCCAGTTTATAAAATGTGACTGTGTGCATGTGTGTGTGTGTGTATGTGTGTGTGTGTGTGTGTGTGTTTGTGTATGCTCACAAACTCAATTAAACGTAGTGAGACATGAATCTCAATGAAAACACTTCTGTGTAAAACTGTTTGTCTTTTTAAGAACAGATAATCTGTAAGACAGTCCTTCAGTTTGTTCAGGAACTTTTTATTTAGGTTTCTCTTCATTTTTTGACCTACATTGTCAGATAATGAACTTTAGATATAGTTAGCTCGTAGACTTTTAGCGCTGGAGACATATGACTTACATTCATTTTGGAGGTTTATTTGCTCAATTACTGCTCCATTTTAAAACCCTTGTTTACAAAATCAATCTTTGCCCTATTTTACTTGCAAGGAGGTTATGTTTTTGATTTGGTTTGTTTGTCAGCCGGATTATGGAAAAACCACTGGCTCGATTTCCATGACACTTGGTGGAAGGGTGTGGGCTAAGGAAGAACCCATTAAATTTTGAAGCAGATCTGAATCATGGGGCGGATACACAATTTTTTTTCACTTTCGTTAACATTGCAAGATAGGGCATGACCTTAGTGGAGGTGTGCGCACTTCGAGTGGCCTTCTACTTCATAATTTCTTTTATTTAATGACGTTTGTAAAACAAGACCAACTGTAGTTTCCTTCATTTCAGTCCTCTAGGTTGGTCTGTCTCTTTTTGTTTCTCTTTGTACTGCCCAACAAGGAGCATGGAAACTTGTGAGGTGACATCATTGCAACCTTTGACCAATCAGCTGCTCTCCTGTGGTGTCTTTGATAGACCACTACTATGAAGGCATGTATTTAACTGTCAAAGGAATTGGGAGTTTTCTCTGACCCAAAGAGCTCTTTCCAGTCTTCCTGCTGTTTGGGCTTTACACCATGAGCTGAACATAGAGAGTAGTAGTTCCACCGTAATAACTCTAGTGGGATTTTGGTCAACCTGAGAAAACTATATAAGTTAACCAGTTGAATCTTTTTTTATGACACATGCAGTGAAAAAACACCCATTGCACAGCCATGTGTTAATAAAACAATGGTGCAAATTTAAATACACTATGTGGCACCTCTGTCCACTGACATAGAGGTACCTGGAGAGGGTTGTGTGGGCCATAACATAGAAAATAAGATAACCATAGAGACTGTAAAAAAAAAGGAATGTTCCTTTAAAGACAAAACAGGCAGGCAAGCTCTGAAGCTGGCGCCTCTTCAGGGTCGTCCACACACACACACACACACACACACACACACACACACACACACACACACACACACACACACACACACACACACACACACACACACACACACACACACACACACACACACACACACACACACACACACACACACACACACACACACACACACACACACTCTGACTTTCTCAATTGGCCTCCTTGAAACTCCTCTGAGATGTTGGCAGATTTCAATACAAAGACAAAGATTGGGTAAGCTCACAATTGACTTTTGTGTAAGAAAAACAGAATGAGGCTATTCTATGTGAACAAAGAGGTGCACTGGAGGTCTATTGGCTGCACCTGGAAAAAGCAGCAACAGTTAAAACGTGAACAAACAGAAATTGGAAGAGGTTAGGGAAGGTAAATGCTTCCTGCTGTCACTGCTGGATGAGACACAAGAGAAAGAGTTGGAAGCCAAAGATGTGCTGAAGGCAGCTTAACATCAGTTAGAGCCGTTTTGTACCATGTTTTATGATCCAATATTTAATTAAAGTTTAGATTTTTTCAATAGGTCCACAAAAGAATACATAATTTGTCCATGCTCTCTAGAACAATACATAGAAAGGATGACATCATTAGTCAGTGCCTTCCAAAACTGTTCAAAACAATCACTGCTGAAAAACAAACTTTTTTTCTAATATAAAATCACTATGATTAAGATTTGGTTTATCTTTGTGAAACCTTATGATTTCGGTTCAAATCTGTGCCTAGTTAAGGTTAGGGGAGCCTTGTTGTCATGGTTACAATAACAGGGAAAGTGGGAGGCAAAAATCAGAGGAAAAAGAGGAGCACAAGAACGACAAGACAGATGCTCACAAAAAGGATGATGTTGACAACAAGGATAAAAAATAGATCTGAGTAAAATATATGTATAATGTGCTGTGCAAATGGAACATTGAGATTGGGGAAAGGAGTAGAGGAAGAGTTGGCACAGATGAAGAGAAGGGATGTGGGTTGAATAAGAAAGTTTTGGGTGAGAGAGTAAGTAGATTGATTTCATTTTCTGTGGGCCTGTCTGTATGAAGCGAAACTGAATGCTTCAGCTCATTCAATTTAAGGCATAAAATAGATCCTCCTCTATTCTGCAGTACTCTTTAGTTTGACAACACAGTCATTATGTAGTTGCTGCTGTATGTTATGTAGTTGTTAAGGTATGTTCAGATTAAACTATAGGTGAAACTATTCCCTATCACAGAAATAGTGCACTGTATAGGGTGTTTGCCATTTTCTGGTGGTGTTCCAATTCTCAGCGGTTAATTTCATTAACTATGTAGTCCAGTATAAAATATCCAGGCAGTTGTGTTTTCCCGGAGGAGAAGAAGCAGTAGGACTCATTTGGTCATTCCCTATATAGCTCACAATTTAATAAACTATTTGGTAAAAGTGGGTTTCAAACAATGCTTATGTAGTATACGGAGAAGTTTGTTGTCATGGTTACGGTCACTCCTTAAAGAAGACAGAAGTGTTTGTGCACTACTGTGTGACAGCTGCTATAAACAGCTGGCGACATTAATAAATGGCCCACAGAGTGGCACAGCATCAGAGCACTGTGACACACCACAGCCTCCATTTTAGCAACTGAGGTTTATGGTGCTGTCGTCCTATTAAATCACAGATTGCAGCTTTAGAGAGAAAGTTAGAACCTCTATAAAAAGATCCAATTCAAGAAACATGCAGTCAAACAGATGTTTCTTTAACATCTGTTCTGTTAAGTCGTCTGAAACGTGGGTGACCTACACTCAACACAGTCCCTGAACGTATTTTGTGCAGACATGAAGGACTGAAGCTGCTGCTCTGCTAATAAGCAACTTACACTACGCCTCCAGCACAGCTACATTGTGAGATCGATGTCTATTTGTACACCAGGTTAAAGATAGATTCCTTCTTGGGATAAAAGAAAAAGTTTGAAGATACGAGTCACTGAAATAAGGCCTCCATTTGTTGCCTTGAGAATACACATTCCGCTATTAAATAGATAACTATCTTCAAGTGAAAGACTCCTACAAACTTCAAGTAAATACAACCCTCTTTCATGCTGTATAATGTGTATCCTGTCCATTATGTTTAAGGGTTATGGAACAAGACACTGATCCATGACATGATTCTGATGTCTGGCCTCCTTGTGTAAAACTGTCTTTATCCCCATCCTCTGCAAGCTGAAACTTGACTTAATTAAGTTTCTACTTGTAATGAGATTTGAGGTTGCAGCTGCGTACATTTCAATATTACATTTACTTATTATCTGACACAGCTGTGTGCACAGTCTCCATGCTTTGAGACGGTTGAGCTCAATTTAGCAGTTTGTCATTCCAAGCTTATATGACATTACTTCCAAATGGCAGCTAGTAGATTGAGGAAAACATCAAAATTTTGCACACTTTTTTAGCCAAAAATATAATAAACTTAACATCTTTAAAGAGGGTACGGTCAGATGGAACGTGGCAGTTATGAATTTAATAATCAGGAGTCTGAGCATATTAGTTCTTGATGAACTCACGTTTTTAAATTCAAGTTACAAAGACAAGACAACCAGACAACCAGAGGAGAGCACCATGAGTTCATATTGAGCCCAAAATAAAGACAGAAAAAAAAAAGAAAATAAACAACTGGAAGAACTATGCATGCCTTGCCAAAATTAAAGCATGATTGAACCTTTGAAGGGAGTTGAATGGTAATAGTAATGAATTAGACTTGATTTTAGCAATGTACCGCAAATATAATGTATGTGATCTGAAAAAAAACAAGAATACACTGTTCAACCAGAGTAGACAAGGGTTTCTAAATCGTCAGCACGTAAAACGTACAACACAGGAATAATTGTCTGTCCCACTAGCTTTTAGTTCCCCAAAAAAAAGCACAACAACAACAAAACAATCATGGATCCAGCATTGAACCCTGATGCACACCATGCAACTATTTAACAAACAAAAAGGTTCTTAAACACAAAGCTGGTGTGTGTATCATTTGTGTTGCTGAGAGCTTACATCAACGGCCTTACGCTAACTTCCGTCCTCCATCTGTGTCTATGGGATGTGTTCAGGCATGGTATTGAGTGTAGGTCAGCTATGTTTTGGCAGCGCTCAGAGCCCAACAAACAATCACAGAAGATTGTTCTTTCCTCCCCCTCTACCATTTGTCAACCAATGACAGGAGGTTCTGAGAAGTCTTGGAATGTGGAAGGACAGATTAGCAGCTGTGGTATGCACTGGCAGACGAACAATTTTGACAGTGTTGGTCATCACATTACAATCTACAACAGGACGCACACGAGGTCTCAGTCCTATCTATCAGCGTTGGTTGACAACAAGACTGATGAATTATACTTTTACACAACATATGATCTCAACATGGTAAATGACAAGCTTCGCCCTCAAGCACAGCTTCCTCTTCTTCACTACAGAAGTCTGGTAAAATGTCAACCTGTCAGTCAAACAGTGTGGGGAATTCCATTTAAACAAGCTGACTTTATTAGTTTTGTCATTTACAAGCTACTGAAACATGTTGTTGTAAACCGGGCTAAATAATTCTTTACATAAACTCCATCATATCCTGCTACCATTCTCCAGGCACCCGGACCAACCAATAGGAATCACTGTTGCAATAAGTAAAACATAATCATATTCACTGGCTTTCTATCCATGCATGTGTTACAGGTCCCAGGCAAGAAGACCAGGTAATATCTTTAAATTCCTGAAAGACAGAAGAAATAAAGGGAGAGTTTGACAAGCAGCTTTTCTTGTCTTGTACCAATTGCATCTGTTTTATTCATTCAGAATAAATCACAAAACATGGCCATAGTTCCATTTTCCAAAATAACACAAAATCACATACCACATCCTATAATTTCACATTCTAAATTGCATCAGTTATACAAGGCCACTATGGCTGCATAGTGCACTTCACATGGCTACGTTGCTACATTCCCCACAGACAGAGAAATACAGGATCAGACATTTTCATCACCTACACAACAATTTATCAAACACGTTTGCATAGTTTCTTATTTACATTCAATATACGTTAACGTATCTACGTTCACTCCTAGCGCTTATTTACTAATTTAACATGACCAGAAAGTGGTTACATCCAAACTTATGTCTACTTGTTAGCAAAATATTTGTTTCTGAAACCTGTGTGTATTTACTAAATCATGCTCATTAAACTTGTCAACATAAACGTTTCTAACAAGCACTCTCGTAGCTCGAAATGCTACGCTACAAGAACAATGCGATGACAATAACCCAGTTCGCTGCGAGATGGAAACCAGCCGTCTGCAGTGACGCTATTCCAGTTTGCCGCCACAGCTCGTTCGCGAAACGGTAGCTGACTGTTCACAGCCCACTGCTAGCCTACCTTAGCTAGCTGCCTTGATTGATGGCAAACCTTCTATTTACACTTTTATTGTTATATTACAAACAACACTACAATCAATTTACAAACAGGCGTTAAGAAAAAGGTTCCGACCCCAACAAGTAAAGATGGGCAGTAGCTATACCATTACTGACCTGAAAGACAGGTGAATTAAAAGCAGAGTTTGACACAGCAGCTTTTCTTGTCTTCTCCAAAATGCATCTGAGAGTGAGCAGAGGTCCGTCCCCATAGCAACAGGAACGCAACTGGCTCAGACAACAAGGTATTAACTGATATTTTGTCATTAGCTAAATTAAATTTACTCTTTCGAGTGGCCAAGTTGAGGATTTCCATTTTGTGGCTGATTCCTGTTACAAACAATGCCATTACATCAGAAAAAGGGTGGACACACTGGAACCAGATATTTAGCACACATTACTTATTATGGGTCTTAACTTGAAGCAGGTTTAGGATCCTGATGCTAATTGAAACAAACAAAATAAAACAAAACTTAAATTCAGAAGAATACACAGAGAACACATCTATATAGATACTTTGTAGCCTGTAACTCATGGCACAGTTACTGATAATCAAATCTTGCTTAATTGTTAACACCCTCTCAACACATACATTTAGCCAGTAAATGACAAATACATAGATATACAGAAATAACACAATTTTTGACACATTTAAGAGAACACTAAAATGACTCAGTATGGGTTGTAGGATGAAAACATTTGAGGTTCAGATTGTTCCAATTTAAACCAATCCAGCCCTGATATTTTCCATACAGACTCCAATTCCTAAAGAACACATCATCCTCCTTCAGTGGAGCAGAGGGGGTAAAGATTCCTCAGTCAAAGCAATTCTGCTTGGAATAAACTGACAACATGGTACTGTCACTCTTTCCAGTATGCTGTCATGTGGGTTTACTGTTCATGCAGCAGTGTAATAAACTAACAAGGGGTGATAGGGCATTAGCGTTTACCCAGTCTTTGAGGCAAAGTTGCAGAAATAACCAGAATGTTAATGAACGGAGCCAGGTAAAACTTGGAAAACTGCAGAGATGGCAAAAGTACTCACTTCCCGTAGTCAATTAGAAGTACAAATACTTGTTTTAAAAATATTCTGGTAAAAGTAAAAGTACTGATTTAACTTTTAACTCAAGTAAAAGTAACAAAGTGCAGGCTTGGAAATTTACTTAAAGTATAAAAGCAAAAGTAGCCTTTTGAATGACAACCAATTTTTATGCAAAGCTACCTGGACCACACAGATGTTACTAGAGTGCAAGCTGAGGAACTTCAGTGGACATGGAAAAAGGCTTTTTACATGCCGTTGCTTATATTTTAAATGGATGTCTGCTAATAGGCCTAAAACATCACATATATGATCATTGTGACAAACACTGGGACCCCAGGTTAATAAGATTCTGACTGAGTAGCAAGATATGAATTCAGTTGTGATTCCGTGAGAATTCACAGATCCAAGTTGTCTCTTTAATTTTTTTTATAATTGTGCGTGTGTGTGTGTGTGTGTGTGTGTGAGTTAAAGGAGAATTTTGGTCGATTTCTACACGTAGCTCTGTTGTTTGGAAATTTGGAATGCTCTCAGTAGCAAGAAAAACTAAACCAATCGGTGCTGCCTACACCGTGTCATCCTCCTGCTAGAGTTAGCACCCAAAATGGTCAAACAGGGCAAGTTTTAAATGTGTTTTTAGCCTTTAAATAATTTGAAAATATCATTGCAAGGGCCTAGCCATGTGCAGTGATTCCTTCCGAGGGAACGCAGCGAATCTGAAGGCAGTAGATGTGACAGAAAGTCATAAAGGTTGTGTTAATCTATACCTCTGTTTATTTCCGAATGTTTTATTTTTTCTCGCTACTGACGGCACTCCAGATTAGTACTTTAGACTACGGTAACGATTAGTATGAAAAGCCGAAAATCCGTGCAGGGAGGTTGATTGGAGTGGTTGATAGGTCAAACAACACAGGATAATCCCCCGAAGACTGGAGATAGTGTCCCCTGATTAATTTCCCTGGATCGCGTCCCGGAGACCTCGGATCGTGTCCCGGTCACTGTCTCCGTTTCCCACATGTGCCGTTTAATTTCCCCGTTCTTGTGTCCTCCAGAGACGGCGTATCGTGTCCTTGCACAAAAAATGACAGAAAAACGTCTGATGAACGTCTCTGTGTACATGAATAAATAGATTAAAAATAACATGAACATTTCACACATTTTCGTACGGAGCTCACATTGCATATTACATTTGTGTGATCTAGTATATTGGAAATGGATGGGACTACAATAACAATAACATAAAGTCCCAGAAGCGACCAAACCTTCTATGCAAATGAGTTTAACATGAATACATCTCCTATTTTCTTCCAGCCACTGACAACATGGTGCTTCTTTTGACTAATGTTAGCTTGGCAGGGGAAATTTCCGTGCTGGATAACTTGTGTTGGTGACCCCAGTCTGCACTATTCTCAGGGGGCTACAGCTATGTAGCCTCAGGGCTAATGTGATTTTAATTCAAGCTTTTGACCTGTTGGCTAAGGATTAGAAATTACTCACAAACTGTGACAGCGGCAGATGATAAAATGTATCCAAACTGTCTCCCTTCCACCCTCATGTTAGCCGGGATTAATGGCAGCTATTACTCTTAACACACGGTTACAATCCTTACACAATGAACTATTGTTATGTTCTTCTTTGACACTTATTTAGATGTATTTAAAGTCTCTACTTTATTCTTTCTACACCCAGCCTTCATAAATCTTTGCAGTTCCCTGTAGTCAGATGTTGTGATCCTTTAATCCAACATGACAACAGTTTTTAACATACACCCAAGTTAATTTAGTGATACTTAATAGATCCTGCAGATACCAAGACAATTCAGTGATTATGTTTTTGTTAATTTCTTTCTCTTAATGCCTTTTTTCTATCTTATCTTTCTTTTTTGCATCCTTTATTTGTCTATCCACAGACAAATTCCAGACGTATATTCAACAGTCTAAAGCATGATTGCAAGATTATTTGTATTAGCAATGCACACTGATTATTCTGTGTAACATGACACTCAATGTAATCTTTTCTACAAGTCCTCCTTTTACAGCGTCTGGCCATTCTTCTGGTCCAGCGAAGCAGAGGAAAGAATAAGAAAGAGAGGAAGGTAGAGAGTTTTAGAGAAAGACTTTTATAGGAGGGATTCAGTGTACAGTGCTTTGAATAAATGGGATTTATGTTTATAGCCATAGCAGATGGAGATATGGGGTCATCTGGTTTGTCTAAATAGTTGCATCCATGCGGCTGAGTTTGTGCGTTGTTGTGTTGTCCAATGCGTTTCCAGTCTGTCATGGATTGTAGCCATGTAGAGAAGCATGGGACACAGACTGTTCTCCTCGTCTGTCTGCATCTCTTTCATCGCTCAAACAAAGACAAGAAAAAAATAGGTAAATAATACTGAGAGAAACAGACTCAATTGACAAAATGTATTTGCTGGTTAAAAAATTGTCCTGTCGCTGACACAATAAATGAAAACCTCTCATCTCCACCCAGAAAGGAAAAAAAGATTATTGTCCATCGATTTAGCATTGGACTACTATAACATTGTTGGACTTACAATAGACAAAAGATCAAATGTGATGCAGCAGAACCAAATATATATGCTGTTTTAATTCCATGCATTCTTCTTCAAAACTTGTTAGATGACAGTTGGTTCGGAGACCTAAGTGTGTTTTGCTAGTAGCGGCTAATATAGCCTCAAGCTGTTAGCATCAAGAAACATGAGCAGAGGGCTGCAGAGGTCTGGTAAGATCACTTCTTTGTGACTCTACATCCCCAGATTTTTTTTTTCTCATTTTCAAACTGATGCTGACTCAAGTGACATCACTTGAGGCATTTTATGAAATTTTTTGCAGCTCCCTCTTAAGCCACATACACTTCCTACAACTTTATGCAGCAGCATTTTAATGTGACTTTAAATAATTTTAATGGTTTTTTTACCCCTTGGGGGCAACAGAATCAAGTCATAAACAATTTTATCACCTTTCAAATTAAAATTGTTGTGCCTATTTACACATCCAGCAGACATGGAGCAACAGTAGCAATCATTTGCTGCCGTGTTGATGAACGTACGTCTAATATTCATGTGTTGGCTTTGGCTTGGTCTCCATCAACTCTTGAGGGAAATATCAACATTTTTAGCAGCTAAATGCTCCATTATATTAAACAACTGCTGTTTAGTGCTGGGCAGGTAGCCTATTGGGTTTTAGAGCTTTTTTTTGATGAAATTAAAGGAATGAAGTGTGCAGTTTTTCCAACATGATTTAGGGAGTATGGGGGCATGCACCATTCACAACATGTTTTCCCTATGGTGATGGCTGGAAATGGAGGAAATGCAGATTTAGCCTAATTAGAGGGCAGTTTTTCATGTTTACATTATATAACTGCCACCCAACATAAGATAAGCACGCCTTGAAACTACCTTGATTTACAAAATTAGACAAAGTCACACATTGTTCTTTCATCAAAGCTTTATTTAGACATTTATATAGTACATACAGGCTATAAACATGTCTTAAAGTGATGCATTGGGTTCAAAAGTTGACCTCATTCTTTGAAGAATGTGTTTGAAGCATTTTAACAAGGCACTCATCCTTCATCTTTCCACTTGCACCACAGCTGGTCTGGCACACAAACAGCCTGGGCATGAATGTACACACACAAACACACACACACACACACACACACACACACACACACACACACACACACACACACACACACACACACACACACACACACACACACACACACACACAAGCATACCTTGTGCATTGAGAAAAATGCATTTTGTTGCCTACTTGGATGCTTTTGCTGATGTGTGTGGACAGAAGGGGCTTGCATGTTTGGGGGGGGGGGGAATTACTGTATGTCTGGCTTCCGCTGCTAAACAGACAGGTTGACTGTTTTATAGCCTTTGCAGTAAAAGCCCCCCATGTCCATCTCAGCTCCTCCTTACTTATAACAGTTGTTCTGGTGTAAGTGCCCTTAAGCCATTTACAGTGTTTGGCAGTAAACAATCCATTTAGGCCAGTGCAGAAGAGTGGTCCTAATATGGAACTGTTTCACTCAGTGTTGATCCAGAGAGGAAAAGAAAAGGACAGAGCAAGTAGCAGTAGGCCGATCAGCAGGGTTTACTATCCTCTGGCTCCACTGTGGGAATCGTCACTGCTTCAGAACTAAATATACAGACATCCTGCGCTGCAAAAAAATTACAAAGAATTTACCTCCAACAAGGCACCGATGGCTCAAACATGATTCATCACAGAATGTGAAAGAGAACTAACAGCGTTTGTTCATAACCCAAAGTAATGGGAACATGTTAAAATGATATCCTCATGGTGGTGCCATAGGAAAAGCAAGGGGGATTACAAAGGTCAGTAAGATTCAGTATCTGGTAGTGTATAACCTTCGCATTCCACTTTCGGGATTGCTCCGGTGCTGCAGGAAATTCTGCTGGATGCATGTATTTTCCATTTCCTTCCGCTTTCTTTGTGTTGGAATTTGAAATTTGGTGTATATATGAGGACTATGGTTAACTGCTCCTCAGATCTCTGCAGGGTAAATCCAGACAGCTAGCAAGACTATCTGTCCAATCCGAGTTTTCTCTCGCACAGCTATTTTGTAGCGGCTCTGTGCAGAGTTTAGCACCGCCCATGACAATTCTGATTGGTTTAGAGAAATGCCATTAAACCAGAGCAGGTTTTCCTCCCATCCCTGAATGCTATGTGGAGTAGCCAGACTCTCCTTCAGCACGCTTTGGAGGAGGGTCTGACAAAGTGAGATTAATCATCTGGGGACCATGAATGTATGTACAAAATGTCATTGCAATCCATGTAATAGTAAAAGTAGCAAGGCAGAATACATTGCTGTAAAAGTGATTGGTTCCACCTCTTGCACTACTGTAAAGTGGTGCAGCACAGACGATGGGTGGCAAGTTCTTCAGAAAAGTGTTACTGAATATGTAGCATCAATGTGGCAGCATCATTCAAGGCATGATAACAAACTTTCACTCTTCCACTGAAGCAGATATCAAAGTCAGATGTCGGATGTCAACTAAACCTATGGAACAAAGCTGCTAATATCTACATCCTCCCCCCCACCCCTAATGTCTCTCTCTCTCGCTCTCTCTCTTGCAGTTCTCTTGTGTTTGTGTGTGTGTAATGCTTAACACAGCCTTGTGGCTACTTTGAAAGCTAGCTTTACTTTGTTCACAGTCTCACTCTCTCTCTCCTCACAGTCTCTGTGCGATCCAGCTGAGTGGGTGAAAAGCAAGGAGAGAGAGAGAGGGAGCTGGCAGTAGTCAATCACTCAGCACAGGCAGCCAGGGGGGGGGGGGGGGGGGGGGGGGGGGGAGGGGAGGGGAGAGAGAGAGAGACAGAGAGAGAGAGAGAGGTTGGAGAAGCAGCCAGTCACTCGTCCCTCACTCCAGGCTCTAAGTTTATAGGCAGCCAGGCAGATTTTCTTGGCTTAGACGCAGCGCTCATGACAGGATTAGGAGCCGGGGACGCAGGACCAACCGGAGATCTGCAGGTCCTATTGGACGAGCCCGGGCCAGATTCTCTTCCTGCAACGGTAGGACTGAGCCTTCATATTGTACCAAAGTGTTTATCTACAAAAGATTATTCAGCTGAAAGCAGCAGCGAACCCTCAATTCCCTCCTTGATACAGAATTGAATATGCAAGAGGATTTTTTTTGGCAAGTATTGTTTGGCACCACAGTTTAGTTCTTGGTGACTACATATGATTCACTGAAGGCTTAAACACCACATCATATTATTCTAATCTTGATGTGCAATGGTGATTAAGTTTCAGAATATGTAATATAATCCACCAAAGGATTATTTCTGTCTCTTTATTGAAGGTTTTACAAGAAGTGTGACTTCCCTCTTTTTCTTGTTCCTTAGACATTATAGGCATGCACTGACACTGTATGCATAGACAAAGAATGAATAAAACTTGGTCATGTTGAGAGCTTACTTAGTGTTTAATTGTATGTAATTTGAGATAATTTGCAGCAAATGCAGCAACTCTACTTAAATGATGAAATTGCGATGTGCAGATATGAATGGATAAACCCTCCAAACAAGCAAGGAATTATTGTATTAATAACATATAGGTTGCATCTTGTTCCAGTATTTGAACATTGAGTATTTGAGGATTTGCTGAAGTAAGCTATCTTTGTGTACTACAAAGCTCTAATTTGGAGTTGTCCAAGTTCATAGAGGGCCAATGTACCCTGACGCAAGTCGGCAGCAAAGATAACATTTAATTGGTAATGTTACATGCTTCCTTGTTGCTTTTGTTATGTAACTGGCTGGTGGTTGCATGCACCGGCCATAACACAAGTGCACTCACACTGCTGTGATTTATCCATTAGTTCAATGTGAAGCTCCACGTACAGAGTAAGATTAAGCACCACTTTCAGCCAAAACAAGGGGTTAATTTACCCACTTGGACCCTTTTTGTACTGTAAGAAGCTTTGGGTAGTCATGCCCACGAAATGACTCATGGTCATTGAATACATAGCCAACTCTTTATCCTGTTAAAATGTGTTAGCTGTGATTCAGGAGATTTGTCAGACAGCTCTTTTTGAACAGATTTTAGAAATTAAGGGTGAGATTACCAAAGAGGCTGCCTGAAGTGCTGCAGAACTTCCTGCACAGTTTGCGTTTATGCTTCCAGGTTTTTTTTGTGTCTATATGCATGTGAGTGCGGCTATATGTACATCTGCACATGGATTTATATGCCTCTGTGTGAGTTTGAGTAAAATTCCAGCCTCATGCAGCACACAGCACAGCAATGTGTGGTTTCCCTCTGGAATCCTGCAACACAAAAAGGGGAAGAGAAAACGCTTGACTTGCAAGTTTACTCTGATAACACAGTGTGAGAGTCCCCTTTACTTAAATTTCTGCTGTTTCAGCTTGCCGCAGTTAAGTTTAAGTGGAACCCTTTGTAGTAAGAGGAGAGAGAGAGAGTAAGAGGGAGAGTTATGCTTAAAGTGTGAGCGTGTGTCGTTCCTGCTGCATGTGTGCTTAAGTTGCAGATGTGCCTGGCGCCAATACAGAGCAATGGACATAGCTTGTTGGGAGGGAAGACATGTGTGTCTGTGTGTGTGTGTGTGTGTGTGTGTGTGTGCGTATGTGTGTGTGTGTGTGTGCGAGCATGTGTGTGTGAGCTCTGTTGAACTTTCCATGACAGTTTTTGAACTCCCTCATTTGGATGAAGCAGTTTGCAAGACACAAAAGTATAGAAAAATGAAAACATTATGTGATATGAAATATCACATAACAAAAAATTAAATGTAGTTCATCTGTCCCACAATTTATAAACCTGGCACATTTCGGCCCCAAGGTAATATTTCGTAGTTAGCAGTTTTAGAACATGATAAGAAACAGCCAAGGAGGGGGAGACCACACTGATGCCTGCATAATGTCAGCTGAATGTGGGCCAGTTGTCACAAACACACACACACACACACACACACACACACACACACACACACACACACACACACGTGGGCTGCTTGAACTCAAAAACGTGCACGCATGGGGCAGTGACCTTTTTCCTTTTTTCGAGGGTTGTAGTTGCCGTTTTCTTGCTTTAGAGAATGGGAGAAAATAGATTTCTCCATATAAGTAACACACACAAAGGCACACATTTGGACAGAAAGGTTCTCCTTTGAGTTCACCACTTCTGACCCTGTCTGAAATAGTGCCATTTTCTGTCTGTAAACTTTACACCCCTCTTGACTCTCCTCCTTTTCTGCAGAAATGAACGTGTCTGCTTTCAATTAGGCTCTCAGGGATGTGTGAGGGTTTCTCTCGGTCTCTTGCTCTCTCTACATACAAAGTATATGTCTGTCTGTGTCCCCGTCTCGTCCTCTCGTTTAGGATTCAGGTTCTGTGGTTAGACTTTTTTTTCTTCCTCTTCTCTTTACATTCCCATAGTCTGTACTGTAATTATTTCCTTGTGTTCCTCTGTGTCTCTTTGTCAAAGCTGGATGGCGGGTCTGTTACATAGTAACAAGCCACAGACCTTTTGGCACATGTGCAATCCACACATAAAGGAAATACAACCCAAAGGAAACAAAGTACGGTCAGCTTGCTGGGAGGTTGGTTCTCAAGGGAAAACCCCCTCAACCCTCTTGCTCCTTTTTACCCTCCATCTTTGTGTCACTGATTCTTTCTGTAATTAACTGCATGGATGACCGACTGACTGACTTTCTGCTTGCTCCCGCGTTTTCAGCTGAATTTTTTCATCAAAGGATGTAGCAAAGGAGAAAAGGCTCATTCTTGTTTTTGGAACCTCCCCTGCTTGTTCTTGCTTTCTCTCTTTAACACAGTGGCCAGTTGTGTTTGTGAACTGTTTCCTCTGGAGATCTGAGCTCTTTCCCTCCCCAGCGGCCAGTCCACTGTTATTGGAGCATGGAGAGCCTCTACAGGCAGCCAGTGCAGGTAGATACAGTGCAGACTGAAGGCTTTGTGGGTAAGAGGCTGTGACATTCTGTTTTCAAAGGTGGAGTAAGATTTTTTTTTGTAGTTTTATAACTTGCTTATTGCTCAGTCTGAAACTTGGACTGGAATTTGACTGTATCTGCTTACACAGAAATTGACACAACAGCTAAGAAAAAAGACAACAAAGCTACATAAATAAAGGCAAAGACTAGACAGGAATCTAGACAAATCTAAAAGGATTTTGTATTTTGACCCATATGAGTAAATCTAAGGTCTACTGTTTTGCTAATGTGTGCTGTTGGCTTTTGCTCCAGTTGGATAGGATTTAATAAAACTCTCTTGACTTAACAGAAACAGCGGTGTCCCCTGAAATCAAACAAATCCCTTCTCCCTTTGCCAGGTGGAGTTTCCCATATGCTGACATGATATTTTATGTTCCATGCAAGTTCAGCTTCTGACATCAATCTCATCTTTAGGACTTTCCTTTTGTCTTTCTCCCTTGGGAGGTTCTTTTCAGTCTGAAACATTGTGTTTTTAAATATGTGTGCTTCCTCTATCCATATTTCTTTTAAGGTCAGATAGTGTCTCTTCTCTCACCGCCTCTTCCTGATGTAGGTGGGTTGTGATGGTGTTAGAGGCCAACCTGTCTGTGTTTTGTCTGGTCTGCCAAGGAAAAATGACCCATTTTAACATGCAGACATTCACAGACATAGCATGTGTCAACGTGTGTCTCTTTTGTGTGTTGATGCCTTTCTTTACCTACATCTGCATACATGTACTGTTAAAATAGATTTCACTTGTGTGTTGGTGTGTCTTGTGTGTGTGTGTGTGTGTATGTGTGTGTGTGTGTGTGTGTGTGTGCCATGTATAGTTTTCCCCCCACATCATTAACACTCATTTGCGCTCTGACTTTTGGTTATTTGGAAGAATGGTGTAACTTCCTCTCACCACTGAAGTCCTGCCAAACTACCATTTGAAATTATACTTTCCACTTCATTATGCAACACTACCTTGTATCATGTGTATGTTAAGTAGGCGGTGTGCTACTGTAACTTAATCACTGACATTTGTATCTTAACCTTCACACATTAAGAGCAGCTGCCCTCATCAAATGACAAAATTAGGCAAAAAGTGCGAGAATCAAAATGAAAGAGGAGTTTAAGTTCCAGATAAAAGTAAACTAAAAGCTAAGAAGCTGGTACAGCATGGAGACACATGATGTTCAGCGTTCAGGAGATGAGTTATACTGTAAGTCTACACTCCCTGCACACTGCTGACCAAAACAAATTCCACAAAGAGAATCACCACGGACTTAAAGATTTCTTCAGTGGTTTGTTTTGATTGAAAGCACACTTGTGCTGAGTACTTGCTGTCCCTTACTTGTCTAAAAGGATGACTCGCAAATTGTTTTGGTTTGAAAAGCCATTGGAAAGATTTAACACAAATAATGATTATTCCATTTGCTCAGCAGCTTCAGACACAATGGTAGGGCTGTTCATGTACACGCTAGTAACTGAATCTCTATCACAACTGATGACATAATCACCCTCTCATTGTTACAAGTGCATTTATCATATATCTATTTACTGGCAGTGCTGTGTGAGTGTGGTCTCCTTGTGAAGTCCACCTAATATGGTTAGATTGTGAAAATATTGAAAATTGAGCCAGCAATGTTAACAAAACAAAAAATGTCTAATAATTAACACCCAATATAAAAAAACAACAACACACAGATAACAGAGTGACCCGTGAGGCTTTTCACTTTTAGGCAGGACCTTCACAGACAGATAAAACTGTCAGCCAAATGCAGCACTACATAAAGTGCTGAAGGCTAGAATATGATTGATGACATAATTTATCTGATGTACAGAAGTAAGCCACTTTTTCAGTCTGGTTGGTCTGTTTCAATTGGATTTCAGATATTGAAAAAAACATTTGTCAAGTGCACCTTCTCACATAAAGCTCGAGAAAAAGGCCTACCTTAGCGTTCCCTTAAGAATTTTAAATGATGAAACTAGATTGGTGAATTTGTTAAAATGTCAGATAGTATTGGAAGCTATTTTGCAGTGTAACTTGCCGCATCGAAAAGAACAAAAATTGCCAGGCAAGCAGCTCTGTGAGACTATGAGCTACTGTACAGCAGTGCCTTTAGCTAAATGCCAACGTCCACACATGTGCATACAGGACAAACAAAGCAGCTACCATCTTTTCTTTTTTCAAAAGAGCCTCAGATTCTTCTTACAGGCTTATATTTCCATGGTCCAAAATAAGAGACACACTGCTACCACATTTCATGTCCAGACCAAACTTTATTTTGGTTCAGTACAGATGGCAATGGCAGCAAAAAACAGTCTGCATGGTGTTTAGAGTAATACCACTGAGGACGTAGCTGAAAATCTGAGGGCGTTCTGCTTGATGTTTACAGACAAAGGGAGATAATACTAGACTGGAAGGGCTAATTCGAGCTGGTATAGGCACGAGGTGAACCACTGGGATGGGTGTTTGGCCGGAGAGGGCTTTTTATGGTCCCAGATGGAATGTGTCTTGGACATAATAGGCTATAACCGTGGCTTTAGTTTCCTAAGAAGAGCTGGACTTTTCTGGATAAACAGCTGGTAACCCCCCCTCCCCCAACTGCCAGTATCTGCACTGGCCACTTTTTATAAAAGAAATCTTCCTGTTTATTGCACATTTAAAATATCTTCATCTTTAGTTTTTTTGTACTGTTTGATTTTCTTTACATTTGTACTATTTAGAATGTCTTACTGTGTGTGTGTATGTATTACTTACTACTAAAGTGAAGTTGAGAGAAAATGTTACAATTCTTTTTGGTTTCATCAGCTTGTTTCAAATGTAAAACAAATACACCATCACTACCCTGTACTAAAGTGTGTCTGCTCTGAGCTAAACCCATAATTCTTGCAGTGTTTGTGACATGTTTTTTACCCACTGAGCTGCACAGGACCACTTGCATCACAGTGCTGTACATACACACATTGTGCCAGACCAAATGACTTAACAGAAAGCAGTTACACAGAGAGAGAGAGACAATGTGTCTGTGTCCACTCAAGACACCTGTCCATGCTTTCCACGTCTAGTCTGATGTTTGGACTGGCCAAAGTCTCGCCTTGGGTTGAAACATCTCTCTCATCAGCTGCACAATCATGCAAAACAGACATCAGAACATGTGCTTGCAGTTAATGTACACAGACATACACATACAAATATATAAAGGCATGCTTGTATATCAATATAGAGAAGAAAAAAAGAGAAACACAATTATATAGCTGGCGGGTAAGAAGAACCAATTTATTCAGTTCCTGTTGGGTTTGGAGTAACAGCTCACTAGAAGTGTATTATTGCATGTGACGGCTGCAGTGAAGGAGATCCAACTTTCATATTCGCTTCATTTGAGACGAGTGATAGTTGGCAAGCTGAAGAGAGCTCAATGGACTGAAAAGTGTCTACCTCGGTACATTATCAGCTGTTTCTGTCTGTAGCTAGCTAACATGCCCAGTCTATTATTCACAATGGAACGACACCATCTGCATTGACGGGCTTGTTCCACTGTGTGAAAGACTGGAAGATTGTAATTGGTGTATTGCGGTTTGCCACAGTTGGACAGTCTGTG